>NC_057713.1:18806969-18846751 GCF_004010195.1 Chiloscyllium plagiosum
AGATCCCGCTGTTCCTCCACACTGCCAAGAATCCTGTCTTTAATCCAGTACTCAACTTTCAAGTTTGACCTTCCAAAATGCATCACCTTGCATTTATCCAGGTTGAACTCCATTTGCCACGTCTCAGCCCATCTCTGCATCCTGTCAATGTCACGCTTCAGCCTATAACAGTCCTCTATACTGTCAATGACACCTCCAACCTTTGTGTCGTCTGCAAACTTGCTAACCCATCCTTCAATCTCCTCATCCAAGTCATTAATAAAAATTACAAAGAGTAGAGGCCCAAGAACAGAGCCCTGTGGAACACCACTCATCACTAACTTCCAGGCAGAATATTTTCCTACCACTACCACTCAACCAGCCAATTCATGCTGCAATTATTTTATTCAACAGTATAAGAATCAGCAAAGCGATAGAACGGTTGTCAAAAGTGCTTTCAACTTGCTCAGTTAAAAACCTGTTCACTGATGTTAAGTTTGGGCTCTGGTAAGGATCACCCAGCTCCTGACCTCACTTAATCCAGACATGGACAAAACAGCTGAATTCCAGAGGTAACACTGACTGCCCTTGACATTAAGGGAGCATCTGTCTCAATGCGACATCAGGGACCCAGGCAAACTACAATAAATGGAAACTGGGGGGAAAACTCTCCACTGATCATAGTCATAATTAGCAAAAAGGAAAATGGTTATGCTTGTTGGAGATGAATTGTCTTACTGCCCGGACATTACTGCAGTAATTGTCCAGGGCAGTGCCTTGGCCCCAACCATCTTCAGCGGTGTCGTCAATGACCTTGGTTCCATCAGAAGGTCAGAAGTGACAATGTTTGCGAGTGAATGCACAATGTTTACCACTGTGCGAGAATCCTCAGATACTGAAATGCAGCAAGACCTGAACAACATACAAATTTGGCCTGATAAGTGGCAAATAACATTTCTTTCACATGATATACAGCAGGTAATTAAAATCTCCAAGAGAGACAACATTCTTGAATGGTGTCAAGCTTCTAGAGAGTGTTGTTGGACTGCACACATCCAGGCATATGTGGAGTATTCCATCACACTCCTGACTTGGGCCAAGTAGATAGTGAACTGGCTTTGGGAAGCCTTATGAAGCAGAGGTCAAACTCCTCTGCTAATTAAAGTAAAACACCCAGAGAAGATCGCCTCGCCTCATAATCTGTTAAAAAAATGTGCGAATGAAAGAAGACCCCAGATTTCCACTATACAAATAAAAAATAACAAATTTATTTAACCCTAACAGTGAACACTAACAAAACATAACAAACTAAACACTCTTTCCCTACATAACCATTATCCCTCAGCTGATCACAATTTTTTTTTAATATGCTGTCCCAATAACACAATTAATAACAGTAAATTAGCACTTAATCTCTTAAACAACACTCTCAGACAACAACTCACCAAAACGAAGGACCCGATACCCCCAGCATGAGCAAAACTAATGTAGTGTACAAAATCCCATGCAAGGACTGCACAAAACACTATACAGGACAAACAGGAAGACAGCTAACGATCCGCATCCATGAACATCAACTAGCCACGAAACGATACGACCAGCTATCCCTAGTAGCCACATACGCAGACGACAAGCAACATGAATTTGACTGGGACAACACTACCATTATAGGGCAAGGGAAACAAAGAACAGCCAGGGAATTCCTAGAAGCATGGCACTCATCCACAAACTCCATCAACAAACACATAGACCTGGACCCAATATACCGGCCACTGCAGCGGACAGCTGAAACTGACAACCGGAAGCGGCAGGGACAGGCCACTATAAATGCCGGAGGAAACACCACAGAAGCGCTTCACAAGAGGCCCCCAAGCACTGAGAATGTCACCTAGACAGGGGATGAAACGTTTGCAACAAAAACTTCCAGCTCAGCGAACATAACCACAGCAATCTCTTAGAGTCCCTACAGACGGTCTTCTCTTCTTCCTTCAGGCTTCCTTCCTCTTTTCCCTCAATCTGCTGTTCTCCTGGACTGTTTTCTTAACTTTACACTGCAGATATTTTTAGCCTTGGTACCTTTTAAGTAGATGGTGCCTTCTTGGAGCTTTTCATGTTAGATAGGCAGTTAGCTCTCTCCCTTAATTTTCAAATGTTGACATCTTTTATACCCGTGATTACATATTAAGCTCTTATAATTTGATTGTTTTGACACCAGAAAGCCAGTTTTAAATTATATTAGTCCTTAGTCTCTTTAAATTAATTGGCTGATTTTAAACTGTTGTCTGAGTAAAGATTTTGCTTGAGCCTGCTCACTGAAGTCTTTTAATACACTTCTTTCAATTTTGAGCATTTGCAGTAGCTTAGTCATAACCACAGCCACCTTTTTCTGTAAAAATCTCTAAGCACCAAAAAGCACTTTCTCTTTTAAAAGGGACGTTACAATGCTTTCCCCCATTTTACAATTTTACCATTTTTACAACTAACTTCGTGACAGGGAGTCATAGGGGAAAATACTAGATTCTGATCTGCTCTTGTAGACATAGAAATACTATGTCTCGTCCAGTACATATCTGATCAATAATAGGCCCTTGGATATTGATATCATGGTCCTTTCAAGCTTTCTAGTTCAGCATCCCAGATCTTGCTGACAGCTAACAAGCTACCCTCAAGATTATATTAATTCAAGATGGTTGCTCATCACTAACTTCAAGGGTTATGAAGGATGGGCAACACTGACCTACATTCTCTCTAATGTTTCCAGTTTTTACATGGACTTCTGAGATCAGTGTGTGGAACGGCTTCTCATTCTGGAATAAGTACATCTGTGGAGCCTCTGAGCTGCTGACATAGTCAGCAAATCCTGCATTATGTAAACAAACAAAAAAATCCTAAAGTTGGAACCTAATATGTCAAACCCAGCTTTTGAAATATGACCTTTAAAGGGAAGGAAATGTGCTATTCTTACGTGGTTTGGCCAACACATCAGATCCACAGCAATGCAGTTGACTCTGAGCAATCAAGGTGGACATAATTGCAGGCCTAGGCAGCAATGCTCACAATCTATGAACAAATTTAAATTATTTTGCTTCGTTATTCATTCACTAAATATGGGTATTGCGGGAATACCAGCACATATTGCCCATCCCCAATGCCTTCAAGCAACATCAAATAAAATTCACAGATCATTCAGATCAACGCAATGCTGTTAATAGCAAAATCATTCACTTGTTTTATCAACAGCTTAGTTGGTGGCATTTCCTCTTGGAATCACAAAGTTGACAGTCAAGTCTCCTTCCAGACCTGAGCCCAAAAAACAAAGCCAATGTTCCAATGCAGTCCTCAGAAGTACAGGTTGTTAAACTGAAGCACTGTCACCGCTCACAATTAGATGTTAAAAATCCAATAGTATTCAAGAAAAGCAGAGCTATCCATGGTGCCCTGATCAACTTTCGTCCTCCAACTAATATCACAAAAGCAAAATTATCCGGTTATCACCATACTGTAATGGCAAGGTCCTGGGAAGTTTTACTGAACAAAAATACTTTGCAGGTTCATATTTCCTTGAAAGTGGAGTCACAGGTAGATAGGATAGTGAAGAAGGCAATTGGTATGATATCCTTTCTTGGTCAGAGTAGGGGTACAGGGGTAAGGAGGTCATGTTGCGGCTCTACAGGACATTGGTTCGGTCACTTTTGAAATAGTGTGTGCAATTCTGGTCTCCCTCCTATAGACAGGGTTCAGAAATGATTTACAAGGATGTTGCCAGGGTTGGAAGGTTTGAGCAACAGGGAGAGGCTGAATAGGTTGGGGCTGTTTTCACTGGTGCATTGGAGGCTGAGGGGTGACCTTATAGAGGTTTATATAATCATGAGAGGCATGGATAGGATGAATAGACAAGGTTTTTTCCTTTAGAGTGGGGGAGTCCAGAACTACAGGGCATAGGTTTAGGGTGAGAGGGCGAAAATATAAAAGGGACGTAGGGAGTAACTTTTTCATGTGGAGGGTGGCACGTGTATGGAATGAGCTGCCAGAGGAAGTGGAGGAGGCTGGTACAATTGCAATATTTAAAAGGCATCTGAATGGGTATACAAATAGGGAGGGTTTAGAGGGATATGGGCCAAGTACTGGCAAATGGGACTAGATTTGGTTGGCATGGATGAGTTGGATTGAAGGGTCTGTTTCCGTGCTGTACATCTCTGTGACTATTTGTAAAAACTTACTGGATCAAAGTGTTTGCCCATGTTTTCTACATTTTTACAGTGACTACTCTTCAGTCACAGTGTGGTGGTAGTAGAACACTGGTAGTCATGAAAAAAATAATATAAATGCAAGACACCATCTTTTAGTCAGGCTCAAGGTTCATCATGCATTTGTGAATCACTACAATTGTCATGTAGTTACTCTCAAACTACTGTTCGGTAGGGGAAGGCAATGGCCTAGTAGTATTTTTGCTGGACTGATAATCCAGAGACCAAGGTAATGTTCTGGGGACTTCTTCAGGAAGGGCTTATGCCCGAAAAGTCGATTCTCCTGTTCCTTTGATGCTGCCTGACCTGCTGCGCTTTTCCAGCAACACATTTTTAAGCTCTGATCTCCAGCATCTGCAGTCCTCACTTTCTCCTAATGTTCTGGGGAGCCGGGTTCGAATCCTGCATGACAGATGGTGGAATTTCAATTCAATAAATATCTGGAATTAAGAGTCTAATGATAACCATGAATCCATTGTTAGCTGTCAGGAAAAACCTATCTGGTTCACTAATATCCTTTACGGAAGGAAACTGCTATCCTTGTCTGGTGTGGCCTACATGTGACTCCAGACCCATAGCAACGCAGTTAACGCAATTAGGGATGGGCAATAAATGCTGGCCTGGCCAGTGATGCACACATCCCATGAATGAATGAAAAAAGGAACTCAACCCAACTATGTAGAGTCAAAAATACTTCTAAAGAAGAAGATACATTACCTGGAGGTGAATCGGAGGAGTGTATTATATCATTCTCAGTGGCAAAGGTCCACAGATTTGAGGGTGCCAACCAGGCTTTGATTATTGTTGCAATGTAATTAAATAATGGGCTGTCTATTGCTTCACAGAATCATTTTTAAGCAAGATGTTACACAACATCAATAAGCTCATGGTAGATGCAGTGCAATATGGATGACTATGAAGTCATATATTTCACAGAAAAAGACAGAAGAGCAGAGTATTATTTAAAACGTGGCTTTTTAGGGAATGTGGATGCCCAAGGGATCTGTGAGTCTTTGTGCACCTGGTGAAAGCAACTGCAGCAAACCCTTCATTGCAAGAAGCATTGAATTCAGAAGTAGAATATCTTATTGCAGTTATAATGTGCCTTGGTGAATTCACACCTGAAGTATTGTGGGCAGTTTTGCTCTCCCTAAGAGAGAACACAGTTTCAATCAACTTGTTCAGACATATTTTAGGACATCTCTTTAGCAGGTGAGACTTGACCCCATGCCTTCTGGCACAATACCTCATCTAAGAGAGGAGATACTTACCAAAGATGAAGCAAAACATTTATGAGAATGATAACTGAGCTGGAAGGACTGTCACATGAGGAGAGATTTATTTGACAGGGCCTGTGGTCACTAGAAGGATAAGAGGGGATCTAACTGAAATGTATAAAATCTAAGAGGCTCAAATTTAAGAGATAAAAATCTAACAGACTAGAAGCAGAGGAGGTTGTTTTCCTTGGTCAGGGAGTCTACAACCAGGGGTCACAGCTTCAGGATACAGGTCATTAAGGACCTAGATGACAAAACACTTTTTTATTGAAGGTGGCCAACCTGTCTTATTTGCTACCACAGAGGAATGTGGAGGCCAGGTTATTAAATAATTAAAGAAAGAGATCGATAAAGGGGAGTTATCATGGAGTATGGAGAGAAAGCTGGAATATGGCATTGAGACAGATAATCAGCCATGATCAATGTGAAGGGTCAAAGGGTCAAGTAGCCTACCTCAGATATTAGTTCCTATATTTCCATTTAAGACAGGGAATAAGGTCAATAAATGAACTGAAGAATTCAGCGATATTGTGCCTAATGGCGATGGAAGAAGTAAGTTCGTAAAAGGTGCTATGTGAAGGTGCTGAACATAGACCATAAGACTTTCAAACATAGGAGCAGACATAGGTCAACCAGTCTATTGAGTCTCCTCCATCATTCAATGAGCTCATGGTTGATCTAATAATACAACGGCACTTTCCTTCCTTTCCACATAATCCTAAATTTCCTTACTGATTAAAAAAAATCTAAATCTATTCAAGGCTGAGAATGACCCAGCTTCAATATCTCTCTGCAGTAAAAAAAAATTCATAGATTCACTCTCCTTTCAGAAAAGAAATTTGCCACTGTTTTAAATGTTAAATCCCTTATTGAGAGTATACCTTCTGTTCCTTAACACGCCCAAAGCGACGAAACAACCTTTCCACGTGTACCCTATCACTGAAATTGCCTCTTATCCTTTTGAAATGAGTACAGACCCAACTCAACCTCTCCTCACAAGGCGGTCGGCATGATGGCACAGTGGTTAGCACTGCTGCCTCACAGCACCAGAGACCTGGGTTCAGTTCCAGCCTCAGGCTACTGTCTGTGTGGAGTTTGCACATTCTCCCCGTGTCTGCGTGGGTTTCCTCCGGGTGCTCCGGTTTCCTCCCACAGTCCAAAAATGTGCAGGTTAGGTGAATTGGCCATGCTAAATTGCCCGTAGTGTTAGGTGCAGGGGTAAATGTCAGGGAATGGGTCTGGGTGGGTTGCTCTTTGGAGGGTTGGCGTGGACTTGTTGGCCCAAAGGGCCTGTTTCCACACAGTAAGTCTAATCTAATCTAAAACTCAAGACAGACCCCCCCCCCCCATATCTGGTATCAACCTCGTGAACCTTCCAGGACTGCCTCCAATGCCAGCATATCTTTCTTCAAATAGGGGTCCAAACTATTCACAGTATTCCAGTTGTGGTCTGACTAGTGCCATGCATTATTTTAGCAAAATCTCCATACTTACATATTCCTTTCCCTTTCAAATAAAGACCTTCGTTCCTTTCGCCATCTCTTTTCCCTGGATGCTAGCTTTTTGCAATTCAGAGGCTGGTACAATTGCAACATTTAAAAGGCATCTGGATGGGTATATGAATAGGAAGGGTTTGGAAGGATATGGGCCAGGTGCTGGCAGGTGGGATTAGATTGGGTTGGTATATCTGGTCGGCATGGACAAGTTGGACCGAAGGGTTTGTTTACATGCTGTATATCTCTATGACTGCCAAATCCCTCCGGTCTCCATTTAAACAATATCAGACTCCTATATTCTTCCTGCCAAAGGCAAAAAAAAAACTTCTCTTTTCCCCACATCATATTCCATCTGCCAAGCTTTTAACCACTCATATAACCTGAGTATATCCCTCTGCAGACTCAGGTCATCGTCACTACTTTCCTTCCCACCTATTTTTCTGTCATTTACAAACTTGGCTGTAGTACATTCACTTTCTTCAATCAAAACATTAGTATATATTGTATGTAATTGTGGTCTCAGCAATGATCTCTTTTGAACTCCACTAGTCATAGAGTGCTATCGAGAAAATACCTCCATATCCCAACTCTCATCTATTAATTTTCCAATCCTCCATCCCCGTATTGGCCCTTATCTTAAGTAGCATCATTTGTGGTGCTTTATCAAATGCTTTCTGAAAATCAGAATGTATTACATCCACGACTTCCCCTTTCTCTATCCTGGTTGTTACAAATTTATTTGAATTCTTTTGAGCTAAGGTATGATTTTCCTTTCATGAAGCCATGACGACTCTACTTGATTATATTATGTATTTCTAAATGCTCTACTTTTATATCCTTTATAACAGACACTAACATTTTCCCTTTAACAGGCATTAAAGATAACTGGCCTACGGTTACTTTTTTTTTGTCTCCTTCCTTTATTAAATAAAAGGCGTTACATTAGCAGTTTTCCAATCCTCCAGGCTTTTTCCACAATCTAATGATTCTTGTACAATTATGACCAGTCCATTCACTATCTCTGTAGCTACGTCCTTTAATATCTCAAAGGATGCATCAGGTCAAAGAGACCAATGAACCTGTAGCCCCATTAGTTTGCCTAGTACTTTTTCCTCTTGTGATATTGTTACTGTATTTATTTATTTTCCTTCTTTTCCTTTTTCTTTATTTAGTAATTTTGAAATGCTATTAGCACCTTCCACAGTAAAAACTGATGAACAGCATTTATTCAACTCCTCTGCCATTTCCTGGTTCCCATTTAATATTTCCCAGCTTCAAGCTCTAAGAGTTCACTTTGGCTTCTCTTCTCCTTTTTGTATCTTTAAAGAAGCCAGGGCACCATGTTGGACAGAGGAAGTCTGGGACAGTATAAACACAAAAGAAAAAGCATACGATGTGGTGAAAATGAATGAGCAGCCAGACATTTAGGAAGCCTTTTAAAGCCAACAGAGGATAACCAAAAAAAAAGCAAAGGGGCAGGCATAAAATTTTAAGAGTAAGCTACTTAGTAATATAAAGGATGACTACAAGAGTTTTCTTAAGATTATAAACGGTAAGAGAGAGGACTTTGGGCCACTGGATGAGTAGTAATGGGGAATAAGAAAATGACAGAGAAACTGACTAGGTACTTTGCATCAGTTTTCACAGTGGAAGATATTAGCAGCATACCAGAACTTCAAGAGTCATGGGGCATGGTCAGAGTAGTTGCCATCACGATGGATTAGGAGCTGGGAAAGCTGAAAAGTCTGAAGATAGATAAACTACCCAGACCACAAAACTCTGAAGATAGCTAAGGAGATTGCAGAGATTGATCTTTCAGGAATGCCTGGAGTCAGGGAGGGTGCCAAAGGACTGGAAAATGACTAAACTAATACGCCTGTTTAAGAAGAGCGAGAGGCAGAAGACAGAAATTATTGGCCAGCTAGACTGACCTCGGTCATTGTTAAGATTTAAGTCCATAATTAAGAATGAGATTGTGAACTACTTGGATGTGCATGCTAAAATTGGGCTGAGTCAGCATAGCTTTGTATGGGGAAGTCATGCCTGACAAATCTGTTAGAATTCTTTGAAGAGATAACAAGTTAGACAAAAGGGGGAAAACCAGTGAACGTGACCTATTTGAGTTTCCACAAGGACTTTGACAAGGTGTTGCACAGGAGGCTACTAAATAAGATAGATTTGAGGGGCATGCTACTGAAATGGATAGAGGATTGGCTGACTGACAGGAGGCAGAGAGTAGGAATAAAGGGGTATTTTCCAAGATGCAGCAAGTGACGAGTGGAGTTCCACAGGTGTCAGCATTGGGACAATGCTTCACATTATACATTAACAATCTGGACGAAAGAACTGACAGCATTGTTGCTAAATTTTCAAAAGACACAAAAAGATAGGTGGAGGGAGGCTACAGAGGACTTGGAAAGGGTAGGAGAGTGGGTAAGGAAAATGGAATACAACATGGGAAACTGTGAGGTTATGCACTTTCGTAGAATGAAAAGAAGCATAGACTATTTTCTCAACCGAGAAAGACTTCAGAAATGTGAAGCAAAGGAACTTGGGAGTCCTAGTTCAGGATTCTAAGGTTCATATGCAGGTTCAGTTGGCAAGTAGAAAGGCAAATGCAATTGTTGCCTTCATTTTGAGAGGCCTAGAATACAAGAGAAGAGATATACTGCTGAAGCTGAAGGAGGATCGAGTCAGACCGCATTTGGAATATTGAGCAGCAAATACCCTTGAATATCAACTGGTGATGGTTTCCATTCAGAAAATTAAACCATCACTGAAATGATTGGACACTCCCACCCCTAGCACAAAGACCTATTAAAGGAAACTGTGTGCTACTAATTAAAATAGTAATATAATTAAAGCATTGAAAGTCTTAATGTTAACTACATGGCTAACACTAAATGGAACAAAAATGCAATTTTGTCTTTTGAAGCTATTCTAAGTAACCACACACAAAGGGTTCAAGATTTTTGCTGCATCATTTGCTGAAATGCCTACAAAATACATTCTCTACTATGAAAAAAAAGTTAACTTATTTGCACAAGGTAAAGGTTTATGAAAAACATTTTTTTTCCTTTGGTTAAGCAGCGAAATCAAGTACCAGATACATTTTTGAGCAGACTGGTAAAGTAGTGCAGTTGCAGACAGTTAGCCAAAATGGCAAAAGCAACAATTTTCCTTTGTCATTGCCTGTAACTGTTTATTCAGGATTAGACCCTTTTAGAGTCTTTTGTTCAGAAATACAGAATTAATTCCAAGCCACCTTGACACAGATCAAAGGATTAGACCCAGGCTGAGTTTGAGTGATAGCCATGTTTAGCGTGACAATAGCACGAATTGGCAGTGGTTCTCTAACCTAACAGACAGGAGTGTCCAACCATGGTATTGAATTGGGTTTGATGTACTTAATTTTCTTTTTTTTTGCAATACAATTTTGTATTAGCTCAGCAGGGTTGCAAAGTTAGACTGAATCTGCAGGAAACTTGACAGCATTGTTTTAAATGTGCACAAAAAAATGCCCTTTTCATTAAAAAGTGTAGCTTGTAATATAATATATAAATATGCAGTTCACTTAACAAAACCATCGGCTAATTTACTCTGCCTTCGAAAGCAAACTCAAATTGAAATAAATTTAGCATTCCTGCAACTGAAATATAAAGATCTCTCATAAAGCTGGAATTCAATATCGTTTAAAATAGAAACTAATCAAAGTGTAACAAGTGTTTATTTAGGGGAGTGGTTAGCAATGTCATCCCGTTTCCCTCCTCAGGTGAAGCAAAACACTCAGAAACACAGTAATAGTTTTAGCTCTATCATCTTTATTCTGTTCTCTCCCCTGTCCAGGGCTCAATCACCCATGTGCACATATACCTGAGTTCATGGTCTTCTCTGGAACAGCAGTTTCTCATTTTATAGGGAAGAGCATCCAAATAAGGCAACGTACATATTGATTGAGTGACTGTTACAATCACCAAGTATCAACAGGAAAGATTAAGCCACCTGATGTCACACAATGAATAACTGGCTTCACATAATAAATACTTTTCACCTTGTTAAACTGACCTCACATACTAAATGCTACCTCATCTTGTAAAATGGCTCTCCATAACAACTGCTTTTCCACCTTGTTAATCCATTACCCTTGCCTCCAGCACCCCATTGTTAACTAAGTTCTTATCTGATCTGAGTCATGCTCAGCTGAACATCTTGTTTCATAAAACTCAGAACTTAACTCTTTCCCTGCCTGCTAACACCCTATACACATTCTCAGCAACACCGAAACAAACATCCAACTCAGAAATCACAGAAAGGCACGTTAGTTCTACTTCCCAACATTTACTCTTAGCCAAGTAAAAATCCCCAACTTTTCAATGTGCTTATTAAAAAAATTACTGAGTACTACTTTTGATCCGTGGAGCTCTCAAGTTAGTTGAAATATTCTGCTAGACATTTTTTCTGCAAAATTGCAGTCATCTAAGATCATGCAGAACCGTTGCAGAATATTATGTTGCAGTTATCAACACAACTATTAGATATTTAAAAACTGCTGATTTAACATTATATAGAACTTAAAATAAAATCTCAAGAAACATCCTTATTTCAGGAAAGAAAAACACATGGACATAGAATATAATTTAATTTGCCAATATAGAATTAAACAACAACATTTTAAAAATAGCTAGTACCTTGCAAACGGAACATACAAGTCTGTACATTTTTAATAAGTAGTTTATCATTGTTCTCCATAAATTACATTTCATAGATCAGAAGAAACCCTACCAGAGTACATTAACAGTACAGAATCTGACAAACCATCTTGTCAACAGCCAGGAGACAATAACATTTGAATTGTGCTCACCTTGAGATAAACTTAATTCTCTCATTGCCATTCAGAAGCAAGTTCCTTTTCATTACATATTTAAAACACATTATTAACAAAATGGCATGCTGAATAAAACTCTGGGAAGCCTTACTAAGAGTATTATACTCAGTTCTGGTCACATTACAAAATAAAAGAAAGTCCTTGAGAGGGAGCAGAAGAGAATTCCCAAAATGGAGCAATTTTAGTTATAAGATTAGATTAGAAATACAGTGGTGACCCCAGAATCCGAACGTCCTATTTTTCAAACAAATCGGAATCCGAACAATTATGTCGAGAAAGTTTTGCCCTAAAATCCAAACACATTTTCAAAATCCGAACACCACATTCCGTTCAGGTCACACATTGTTTGTTCAGTTCATCCCCAGAAGTAGTCGTGAAAACATCTCTCATGTGTCCATCACTAGTTTACCTCGTGATTTGTGCTGGTTTTTTAAATTATTACCCTTGTGCATTCACCATTGCACCAAGAAGTGCAGTGAAGCAAATAAGTGCATTCACTCCTCACTAAGGTAAATGAAGTTATTTTCATGTTAGTTAATTTATTTCTTGCTTTTATTAAAAGGGTCTTGAAAATGATATCTTTTTGGGTCCAGAAACGGATTAATTCACTTTCCATTATTTCTTATGGGGAAAATAGTTTCAGAATCAGAACTTTTCGCAATCCGAACAGCCTCCTGGAACGAATTCAATTTGGATTCCGAGGCACCACTGTACTGGAGTTGTTCTCATTGCAGCAAAGGAAATATGATAAGAGGCAGACAAGATTATGACAGTCTTAGATAAGGTACAGAAAGAGGCAACCTCAAATAGGGGTGAAACCCTCGTGTTCCTAGCTTGAAGCCTAAATCACTGCATCAAAACCATCCTACAGGATAATAATTACTGTGATCATATAATCCTTACTGTATACTGCACAACTTTATGAACAAACCTATGGTTGCAACTTATAGTCCTGAAAAGTGCAGAGCCTACCTCAGATCACGCTGGAAAATAAGTTACTTCAAACATTTGAGAAATAGAAGAAACTAACTGTTTCACACGGCCACATCCAGTCACAACACAGGTAGTGTTTGCCAATATTAATCCTCGACAGCTTGGATTGCAGTGAAACATGTAGCATCTCTCCACAATGTCAGGCATCAAGCTGGTGCTAACTTTTATTAGACTTATCGTAACTACATGAGCAGAGATCAAACATGCTGAAAGTTGCTCATTCCTGATCCAATGAACAGTAATCTATCTTCAAGGTTCAAGAATGGAGTATGAAGGCTTTCATGATACAACTGTACTACATACAATTAAGGAAGAAACAGAGTTCATCTAAAATGTAGACGTAATATTCACTGGTTAGATTATCTGGAGAGCCTGAGACTCATCTTCTCAGGGTCATAGGTTTGTGTCTTTTTGGGTACCACTAATTTAAGGCTCATGTGGCGCTCTGGCAGCTTCTCTACCTCTAGACTGAAAGATCCAGGTTCAAATCACATCAGCCACAAAAGTCTTGCATAAAATGTCCAAAGATATGGAAGAGTTTAGAGGGATAGAGAGATTTATTTAGAATATCTGGTCAGCATTTGAGAGTTTTATGTTCCCATGCAGTATATCTCTAGGATTCTAAGTTGACTGAAAAATAACTAAAATATAGTCTTACAAAGAAAAATATTTGTTAAGAATGAACATGCATTCATACAGCACTTTTAACGCGGCTCTTCTGATACAGTTGTGGTGCCCCTACCTCTGAGCCAGGAGGCCCAGATTCAAGTCCCACCAGAGGCATGTAATTACATTTCTGATCAGCTTGATACAGAAATATCTATAATATTTTTTCACAACCTCATAAGTACTTTACAAACAAAAAGGTAGTTTTAAAATGTAGTCACTGCTTTCAAGTATGGAATGCCGGCATCCAGCTTGTACACAGCAAAGATCTACAAATGAGTTAAGTAGCTAGAGAATGCTTAAAGTCATAGTCATTTACATCAAAATAAGAGGAGGATTTGGCTAATCAAGTTAGTACAAACTCCTTGCGGAGTAACTCAGTTAATTCACTCCCCTGGTGGATCCCCACACCCTGAAAATTTATTTCCTTCAAGTGTCCACCCAATTTCCTCTTCAAGTAATTGATTTTACCACTTCCACCATCCTCTTGGGTAGAGAGATCATTACCACTCAATTCTTCCTCACAGTCCCACCACATCTTAATCTTAAAACTATGTCCCTTCACCTTTATGTCATCCAGCTAACAGAAATAGCTTTTGTTTATCTTATCTACAATAATTTTGTCTGCCTTGCAACTTCCCCAATCTACTTTACTCCAAGTAGAACAAGCCCAGCCTTGCTAATCCAATCTTCAAACCTCAACTCCCCCACTCACGCTTCACTGCATTAAATTCCATCTGCCATTTGTCTGCATGCTTTGCTACCCCTATGTTTTCAGCAACTCATGTCATCACAGTGTCCTTAAACCTCCAAATTCAGTATAATCAGCAAAATTTGGAAACTCTTCTGTATTCCAAGATCAGAATAATTTATATCTTGCAAAAAGAAAGCCATGTTCCTCATGTGATTAAAAAGGTAGAGAATATGTACAACATCATTCAGGATTTTGTTTCTCAAATACAGGCAGATGCCCCATTTTTGTTCAGTTCTGTGAAGGCTGTTTTATCAATGTCATCAAGTTATTTGCAACCCTGATCTAAATACATCATCATTTCCAATATTGTATGGGACTTCAGTCAACAGCCTGGCAGAACACTTGTGGTGGCATGGATGAAATGTTTGCACTGCTGAATTTACAAATGACCAGAGGCTATTAGTTTAGCTTTTACTTCATGTCAGAAGAACCAGGAGTTCAGTCCAGAAGGGAGAACAGTTTTCTTGTGGTAGGAGAATAAATGTTTCAATCTAGGAGAACTAGCCACCCAAGCTGAATTGTTTTGGGCTTGAAGCTTCCAAGCTGAGAGTTTGTGTAGAGAAGTCTTGAAGTTGTTAGAACTGAAAATGCTGAGGTCAGAGTTGAAAAAGGGTTCATGCCAGAAGAATCAAAAGGGATTATAAAACTATCTAAGCAGCTCAAGGAAAAGAAACAGGGACAGTCAATTAAGAAAGACATTAAACATTTAAGATAGGATTGATCGTTCTTTGGGATTGAGTATCTGGAAAAGATAACCTTGGGAAGAGGTTGAAACTTTGTTTTGCTGCTGATGAGAAGGTCTGTTTTATATCCATATGTAGCTTTGTTCGTTCTTTTCCTTTTTTGTAATAAACTAATGTTCTGTTGTTACTGAACATCTGCAACCTCATGTGAACACATTTCTTCAGTTAACCGCATCAGTAACCAACTTCAAAAACAAACCCATGATCCATCAAGCCAGGCTTCATTCTTGGATATTTTCTGAACAACTGCTTCAAAAAGGTTACACATCTCTGGATCAGATAGGACCTGAACACAAGCCTATGGGCATAGTTTTTGGTGCTGCCACTGCACCATAAGGGCTCTTAAAAGGAGTGCAACTATACTGTAGATCAACCTGTTTAGTACTGTTATGACACACTCTGAAGCAGGTAAAATGTGACCTAGGTTTTCCATCTCAGATGCTAGGACACCATGACCATACCAGAGGAGGTCCAATTTCATTCTGGGGTTTGATTGTCCAGTATCATTATCAGCTGAGATGATAACGAGTATTAACCCTTGGGGAATACCACTTTCTCCCATTCTTCAAAACAAAGAATAACCAGGTACCACAACTTGCCGTTATAGAGTCATAGAGTCAGAGATGTACAGTATGGAAATAGACCCTTCGGTCCAAAACGTCCATGCTGACCAGATCTCCCAACCCAATCTAGTCCCACCTGCCAGCACCCAGCCCATATCCCTCCAAACCCTTCCTATTCATATACCCATCCAAATGCCTTTTAAATGTTGCAATTGTACCAGCCTTCACCACATTCTCTGGCAGCTCATTCCATACACGTACCACCCTCTGTGTGAAAAAGTTGCCCATTAGGTCTCTTTTATATCTTTTATAAACCTATGCCCTCTAGTTCTGGACCCTGGACACCAGGGAAAAGACTTTCCCTATTTATCCTATCCATGCCCCTCATAATTTTGTAAACCCCTATAATGTCACCCCTTCTTTGCTATTAAGCCTTTTTTAAAAATCTAATTAGGCACTGACCCTCCCACTGCATTATCTTCAAAATTTTACTAATCAACCTATTCAGTCATAGCTGTCAAACTTCTTAAAATCTACGTAGACAACATCCATTTTACTCCTTTCGTCAACCTTCTGTTACTTTATGACCTCATTAAATGATCAATGTGAATGTGGAGTTCCAGAAGACCTAATAGAAGAACAGGAAAATTGACGTTTTTCTGACTCCTGATGAAGGGCTTTTGGCCGAAATGTCGATGTTCCTGCTCCTCTGATGCTGCCTGACCTGCTGTGCTTTTCGACTCTAATCTCCAGCAACTGCAGTCCTCACTTTTGCCTAAGACCTGAAGAGACTGCTCAATCGCAGTATCTGATTCCTTTGCCTCGCAAGAATCTACCAAGTCTTAAAAATATTTAATGACCCTGCTTCAACAACTTCGCAGTTGAGAGTTCTAAATTCACATAACCCTTGGAGAAAAAAAATTCTCTTAATCTTTGCCCTATAATGGTGGTCCTGATTTTAAAAATCAGTGCTCTCTCATTCTGGACTCCCTTATAAGAGGGAATAGGGTCGAGAGTGGGGTGCTGGAAAAGCACAGCAGGTCAGGCAGCATCTGAAGAGAAGGAGAATCGATGTTTCAGGCAACAATCCTTCATCAGAAATGAGGCTTGTGAGCCAAGGGTGTGGGGAGATAAATGAGATGAGGTGGGGCTGGGGGAGATGTAGCAGAGAATGCAATAGGTAGGCAGAGGTCGAGTTATGGTGATAGGTCAGAATGGAGAGTGGAGCGGATAGATGGGAAGGAAGATGGACAGGTAGAATAGGTCATGAGGGTGGTGTTGAGTTGGAAGGTTGGAACTGGGATAAGGTGGGGGACAGGGGAATTGAGGAAACTGGTGAAACCCACATTGATGCCATGTGGTTGGAAGGTCCCAAGGTGACCCTATAAGAGGGAACATTCTTTCAGAGCCTATCTTATACATTTCAATCAAGTCACTCCTCACTCTAAGCTCCGGTGGAAACAAGTCCAGCAAGTCCAAGCTATGATCATAAGCCAAAAATTCATTTCACCTATCAATTTGGTAAATTTCAGTTGAAGTACCTTAGCCTCACATTTCACCTCACCTTTCAAAAGAAAGGTATGACAGAGCTGTATATAACATTAGTAGGCGACTCCTGGAATACTGTGTGCAGCTCTGGTCATGACATTATTAGAAACATCTGATCACACTAGAGATGATGCAGAGGAGATTCACCTGGATGTCGCTTGGGCTTGAGTGATTCAATCATGAACAGAGACTAGAAATTCTGGGATTCTTTCTCTTCGAGCAAAAAAAAGTGTTGGTCAGGAGAAATTTTCCCTTTAGTGGAGGGGATAATGACCAAAGGCACAACTTTAAGAAGGTAAGGAGCAAGAGATTTAGAGGGAATTTGAGGAAAATCTATTTCACTCAGAGTGTGATGGGTATCCTCATTGTCTTAAAGAATTGGCAGAAGTGGAACCCTCAAGGCATTGAAGATGTGAGCATTAGATGAGTACTTGAAGCTGCCATGGCATACTACACTATGGGTAGAGTGCTGCAGTCAAAAAGAGTCATAGAGCAGTACTGCATGGAAATAGACCCTTTGGTCCAACTCATCCATGCCAACCAGATGACCTAAATTAACCTAATTCCATTTGCCAACATTTGGCCCATATCCCTCTAAACCCTTACTATTCATATACCCATCCAGATAATTGTACCAGCCTCCAACACTACCTCTGTCAACTCAGTCCATACAAGCAATGTGAAAAATTGCATATTAGGTCTGTTTAAATCTGTCCCCTCTCACCTTAAACCTCTGTCCTCTAGTTTTGGAATCCTATGTCCTTCATGATTGTATAAACTTCTCTAAGGTCACCCCTCAGCCTCCGAAGCTCCAGGGAAAATAGCCCCAGCCTATTCAGCTTCTCCATATAGCTCAAACCCTCCAACCCCTGACCACATCCTTTTAAATCTTTTCCGAACCTTTTCAAGTTTCACAACATCCTTCCTATAGCAGGAAAGCCAGAATTGAAGGCAGTTTTCCAAAGATGGCCAAGCAATGTCCTGAACAGCCACAACATGACTTCCCAACTCCTATACTCAATGCACTGACCAATAAAGGCAAGCATACCACAGGCCTTCACTACCCTGTATACCTGTAACTCCCTCTTTCAAATAACTATTAACCTACACACTAAGCTCTCTTTGTTCAACAGTACTCACCAGGATCTTACCTTTAAGTATGTAGGTCCTGCCCTGATTTGCTTTTCCAGAATTTAGCACCTCACATTTATCTAAATTAAACTCCATCTGCCACTCCTTGGCCCATCTGATCAAGGTCCCATTGTACTCCAAGATAACCTGCGTGGCTGTCCACTGCACTACCGATTTTGGTGTCATCTGCAAATTTACTAACCATACTTCCTATGTTCACATCCAAATCATTTATATAAATGATAAAAAGTAGTGGACCTTGCACTGATCCTTGTGGCACACTGCTGGTCAGGGCCTACAGTCTGAAAAGCAACCCTGAACCACTACCCTCTGTCTCCTACCTTCGAACCAGTTCTGTATTCAAATGGCGAGTCATCACTTTCTTCCAGATGATCTAACCTTGCTAACCAGTTTACCATGCAGAAGCTTGTTGAACGCCTTACTAAAGTCCATACAGATCACATTCATTGTTCTGCCTTCATGAATCCCCTTCAATACTTCTTCCAAAAAGCTCAATTAAAAGACACAATTTCCCAGACAAAGCCATGTTGAATCCTAATCAGTCCTTGCTTTTTCAAATACATGTAAATCATGTCCCTCAGGAACACCTTCAACAACTTGCTCACCACTGATGTCACGCTCACCAGTCTATAGCTCCCTGGCTTTTCCTTACCACCTTTCTTAAATAGTGGCACCATGTTAGCCAACCTCCAGTTTTCTGGCACTTCAACTGTGGCTACTGATGAATCAAAAATCTCAGCAATGGACCCAGTAGGACAGAGATGAGGAGAAACTTCTTCACCCAGAGAGTGGTGGCTGCGTGGAATGCTCTGCCCCAGAAATCAGTGGAGGCCCAGTCTCTGGATTCATTTAAGAAAGAGTTGGATAGAGCTCTCAAAGATAGTGGAATCAAGGGTTATGGAGATAAGGCAGGAAGAGGATACTGATTAGGAATGATCAGCCATGATCATATTGAATGGCGGTGCAGGCTCGAAGGGCTGAATGGCCTATTCCTGCACCTATTGTCTATTAGTAATCACTTCCCTATCTTCCCACAAAGTTGTAGGGTACACCTGCTCAGGTTCTGAGGTTTTATCCACCTTTATGCGTTTGTGTCCACACTGGTCATTTGGTAGGTGTAGTGAATGCTGGATGACAAGGGAAATTAACATTTTGATCAAGAAAAAGAAGAAAGTATGTATCAGGTATAGAGACTAGGAATCGAGTGAATCCCATAAGAGTATAAAGACAGTACAAGTATACTAAAGAGGGAAATTAGGAGGGAAAAAATGTAATATGGACATTTTTCAAGATGTCATTATTTATATCCCCAAGGACTCTATCTTCCATATCTTTCTCCACAATAAACACTGACGCAAAATACTCAGTTAGTATCTCCCCCATCTCCTGCGATTCCACACATAGGGGCCCTAATCTCTCCCTCATTATCCTTTTGTCCTTAATGTATTTGCAGAATCCCTTTGGATTGTACTTAACCCTATTTGCCAATGCTATCTCATGTCCCCTTTTTGCTATCCTAATTTTCCTTTCAAGTATACTTCTACTTACTGCCTTTATACTCTTCTAGGGATTCACTTGATTCCTGTCTATATCCGACATATCCTTTCTTCTTTTTCTTGACCAAAGCCTCAATTTCCTTCGTCATCCAGCATTCACTGCACCTACCAAATGACCAGTGTGGACACAATGTACTGAACAGCTTTTTTTACTATGCTGTTAAAAACTCTATGAATTCAATGAATTCAACAGATTCACTACCCTCACGAGGAAAAGATTCCTCTTTGTTTGTCTTAAATGGGTGACTCCTTCTAGTCCTAAAAACACTCCCACAAGGCGAAACAACCTCTCCACGTCTATCCCGTCAAGCCCTTAAGTATCTTGTGAGTTTTAATACGGTCTCCTCTCATTGTTCTAAACTCCAACGAGTACAAATTCAGTGTACTCAACCTCTCATCAGACAATCCCTCCAAACCTGGAATCAATTTAGAGAACCTTCTTTAGATTTTTTCCAATAATCAAAAATGTTCTCCTGAACACATGAAAAAATTCCTCCCCCTTCACACTTTTTATTCCAACATTGTCCTAATTGATATTTGGATAATTAAAGTCTTTCAATATTACCATACTACAGTAGATTTCCCCACAGATTTGTTCCTCGATCTCTGCCATGATTAAGGCTAAGAAAATCCCAAGTAGCATGATTTTCCTCTTTTGCTTCTCAATTTAACCAAATAATTTCTGTCCTGGCTCCATTTTTTCAACATTGCAATATCTTATTTAATTATTAATGCCTCACTATCTCCCCTTTTCTTTCTTCCATGTTTTTGAACACTTCACAATCTTTGCAAGAGTTCACTCCAAACTATATATTGCTGCCTCTTCCTTTGTACCAATTTCCTACAATTTAGTTTCATATAACTTATCTACTTCTATGTGCTGGCGACAATTCTTCTGCCAAATCAGTTAAAACTCTTCCTAACCAGACTAGTGAATACGCCAGAAGGACACTGCCCAAATTCTGTTGAGGTGCAACTCAGTCCTTTAAAATAGTTGCCTTCTGACCCAGAATTGTCCCCAGTTCCCAAAGAATTTGAAACCCGCCCTGCTGTTCTATGCTTCAAGCATTAATCTTTCTAGTCTCCCTATTTTTAATCTGGCTATCCAAAGATCTTACTTTTAACTTCCTAACGAACTCCTGAAAATATGATCTTCTCCTCAACCGATGCACTCCAGGTATAAGAAGGGAGAGAGTCAGATCTCCACAAAGGAAAGGCAGTCAAGCTAATCTTTTGTCAACTGATAGTTGTCCTCCATTTGCCCTTCTCTCTAATTATACAACTAGATTAGAAAACATACTGTGCATTTCTATGTCAGGTATTTTACTGACAGTAGAATTTTAATCCACTGCACTTTACATTGACTCCATCATGCTCAATCAGGAGATCACTTGTCACTAAGGAGAGCCTCTATTGGGTAGAGTGGCATTACCACTATTCTAAATGGGATTGACTCAAAACCAAACTAACAGTTCAAAACTGGGAATTCTGGAGTCACCATGAAACATATAGAATTGTGACCTGCTCACTAGAGCTCAAATTACATGTGGGCAGCAGTTGAATTTACCCAAAAGGCTGAGGAATATTCAGTCACATGAGCAAATAATCTGTGAAAAGTCACCCCCATATGCAGAACAAGAGATTTAAACAGCCTGTGAATGTAGGGGCAATGAACAGTTCGGACAGGAAAGTGAACTCCTGTATCTTGTATCTTGTACTTTTCTTTGTTTAGATGTAGGACCCAAATTTCAGATTGGACTACTTCATTTTCTATGCCAATAAAAGAATTCTATCATGTAAAAGTAAAAAAAAATGAAGATGATGGAAATCAGAAAGAAAAACAAACTTAGCAGGTCTCACACAATCTGTGGAGAGAAAACACAGTTAATGTTTTGAGGCAAGATACCATCCTGATGTCATAAATGCAGTCAGAGAAACCATTATCTATTCCTCATAATAGAATCCCCTATCACTGTTGTTATCCCACTCTTTATCACTCCCACTTCTTTATCAATCCTTGACTCTTATTGCACTGCTGCCCTGAGGAAACATTTGCCCTAACAGTATTCAAAACTGAAAACCTTTTAGGGGGGAGATGGCCTCAAGGAACATCTGCGCTGACTGGGGATTTACTCAGTCTGGCACTCACCGTTCTACCTGTGATTCTTTACTGGAATTGCAACCACTTGACTATAAATATTACCCAAAAAGGAGTTTGCCTCGTAGATATACCACAGCGACCCCAGCACCACTCCTCATCCAAAAAAATAAATTTCCAGCTCCTGAAGCTAGAGACATCACCTGCGTATGTGGTTACCTTGAACACTGCCAAGTGTCCCCTATTTTCCACATTACACAAGAGGATCATTCTACCTGGCCAACCTGCCTTGCCATGATGTACTCTTAAATTACTGTCTACTTTCTCTAGTTTAAAGAATATTAAATATATAGCAAGGATCTTTCCTTATTCCTTATGCTTTAACCACTCTCAATCTAAACAGAAGGGGCACGGGCAGCACGGTGGCGAGCACTGCTGCCTCACAGCGCCAGGACCCGGGTTCAATTCCAGCCTTGGGTGACTATCTGTGTGGAGTTTGCACGTTCTCCCCCTGTCGGCATGGGTTTCCTTCGGGTGAAGCTTAGGTGAATTGGCCATAGTGTTCAGGGATGTATAAGTTACATGGAGTAGTCAGGGGTAGGTGTAGAGTAATAAAGGTAGGGGAATGGGTTTTGTGGATACCCTGAGGGTCAGTGTGGACTTGTTGGGCCGAAGGGCTTGTTTCCACACTATAGGGATTCTATATTTTTCTATTAGCAGAATAATTTTCACCTTAAAGGTTGAACAACAGAAACACTTAGCTAGCCTTACTTATCAACGCAGTACTTGCCTCATGCTGGCAACCAGTCCAAATTAATATGCTTAACTTGCAATATCATTCTAGAGTAGTTTAAACTCATTCCTCTTACAGCTTTTCTATTCTTGGTCTCTGGAGGCTAGAGAAAGAAAGGTGAAATAGCATCTTCCTCCCCTTCTCACCAAACCCACTTTTCATCAAACTCTGAGTTACCAATCTGCACCAGTGCACCAATGACAGAGCCCTTACCTCTCTTGTTTATCCAAAGGAACTCTGATCACTCTCCTAAAACTCACCGACAAAAGCCGGTTACTGTAATTGGCTGATCTAATTTTACCCGTTGCATTTGCTTGATTTTCTTGATTAACTCTGCCCTCAAGCTGGTAAGAGACTTTAGACTTAAAAGATTAACTTGGGGTTCTTATGGTGCAATGGTAGTGTCTCCCCCACTGGGCCAGAAGACCTGAGTTCAAGCCCCAAATGCTCCAGCAGCATATAATAACCTTTTTGTAAAAAAAATTGACCTGTTCAGATGTTAAAATTAATTTTAAGTAAAATGCTAAATCGCTGGCAAGTGGTCCTAGATTTTGCACCCTTTAAAATTTAAAACCTTGTCTTGCACTAATTCAGTCATACAGATCCACATCATAATACCAGAAAAAACTTAGCAACAGTTAACTTCATAATCACTTGTCTTTCAGGAATACCTAAAAGAAATTTTCCTCTCTTATCAAACAAAATTTTGAATAAGGGAAAGGTCACAGATCTATTACATTAACTCAGAATCCCTACAGTGTGGATACAGACCATTTGGCCCAACAAGTCCACACTAACACTCCGAAGAGTATCCCACCCAGACCCATTCTCCTACCCTATTAGTTTTTTACATTTTCCCTGACTAATGAACTCAACCTCCACATCCCTGAACACTACAGGCAATTAAACATGGCCAATTCACCTAATCAGTTGTGCCAGATCTGCTGAACATTTCTAGCACCTTCCAGTTCCAAAGGTGACTTTGCTAGTAGAAGCAACTGGAGAAGTGCTGGCTGCATTGAAACAAAAAAAAAACTGCAATTCAACAAATATGGCCATGAAGAGGAATGACAAGATTTACAAGGATGTGGCCAGGGTTGGAGGATCTGAGCTAGGACGGGGAGGCTGAATAGGCTGGGGCTGTTTTCCCTGCAGCATCGGAGGCTGAGGGGTGACCTTAGAGGTTTATAAAATCATGAGCGGTATGGATAGGGTAAATAGACAAAGTCTTTTCCCTGGAGTGGGGGAGTCCAGAACTAGAGGACATAGGTTTAGGGTGAGAAGGGAAAAATTTAAAACGGACCTCAGAGGCAACTTTTTCATGCAGAGGGTGGTGCATGCCAGAGGAAGTGAAAGAGGCTGGTACAATTCCAACATTTAAAAGGCTTCTGGATGGGTATATGAATAGGAAGGACAGAGAGATATGGGCCAAGTGCTGACAAATGGGACCTGATTAGCTTAGAATATCTGGTTGGCACGGAGCAGTTGGACCAAAGGGTCTGTTTCTGAGTTGACTTTATAACCATGTCAAAAAGCAATGTAACGTTAAAAACTATTTAGAAATGATAATGCATCTTCATCTCAGTCACACATTATTGTTAACAACTGAACAGAAAAGGTTATGGGTAAGACAAAAATTTGATTGAAAGGATATAAATATGGAATGATAGGTGAAAGCAACACCTTCCATTATCTTAAAATGAAAAAGACCATAGGTACCAACAGAAGCGACAGGGACTGCATCACAATACCTTAACACGTCCAACTTATCTGTTCTGTTAACAATTGAGACAGCTTGTGATTATAGGCATTTAGCTGGGGTTTTTTTTAAAAACTGCATTCTTTAATAAGGATATCTTAATTTAAACTTGCTGAACATAAGACCACAGAAGTATCACAGGATGTGGTTCAATTCATATCTGTTCCAGAGCCCTGGACTTCTCAAAATGTGTTCATTAGAACTTCTTTCCCTACTTAAAACCAGATTCTTGAATTCTCAAATAATATTCTCTGATTTTAAAGAAAAGATTTGTGAAGGATGACAAGAAAGAATGCAGTCATACAAAAGAGTATAACAAAGCAAGTCAAGATGAGAGTTTCATCAATATTTCCAACGTTGCTGCCATTTTCAATATAAACACATTAACACGCCAATCTTTTATTTTTACCTCAGTAGCCCTCAGTCAATATTCTGGAATTCCCCACTTAACACAAGCATAAGAACACCTCTACCACGAAGACTGCAATTGTTCAAGAATACATTTCACACCATCTTAGAAAGCCACGAAGAGCTACAAGTGGAGCCTTGTCAGCATCATCCTCATTCTAAGAACAAACACAAAAAATGAAAAGAAATGGAACTGCCAGGTACAAACATCAAATGTTAATATATTGGCTGCAAGCACCCTCAAACTTGAGCTGCAAATATTTGACAGAGCCACTATCAGAAAACATTTTCCCCCAAATAGGAACCCAAATCAGTATCAATTAGATATAAACTTTGTTATGGGTATTGTATAGATTGTGACACATGTGTTGTTTTGCACTTTATGCTGCCCTGTGTATGACTGTACTCTCATGTAATTTGTGCTGTCCATGTAGTATCTTAGATCTGGAGGAATGCTGTCTCATTTTTTTCCCCACTGTGTGTCAGTTGTATATTGTAGAAATGACAAATAAAGCTACTCTTGACTCTTCACACATTCCCAGTACCTAAGATGACCTTAGTTTCCAAACACAAAGCCCATTGTTCTGCATATATCCAGTATTTAAGTTGACACATTCTGCCCTTTTCAGCCATCCATGCTACATTAGCTTTAGTAGTCAGCCTCAATTTTGCACCCCATGAATATAGATGGATTTATTTATTAGCGCCTTATAACGGACCCAACAGGAAATGTGGATTGGGGTTGTAAAAACATAAAAGGAGTTTAAGTAGTACACAGAGCAAAACAAACATAGTAAACAAAAAAAAAAGGAAAAGTCAGTTTCAGGCTAAAAATCATAATATTTGCTTATTCATCAAATAACTGTACTGCGGAGAGGGAATTCTATGTTTGTGAACAATTGGTGTGGGAATGGAAAGCGATAGAAATAAACCTGAAGATGACATCCAAGACCAAAGCACAATGAGAACATGGATCACCACTGACTTAATTTTGAGAACTTTGGATCAGAATGGTTTCTCTAATATTATCAGAACAATTATACCATTAATAGAAATACCATGCTTGCATATGCAGTTCAGAGACAAATCAAACCAAGAGTCCATCAAACATTTCGGAACAACAGCTACTTACGGAACAGAAATTTCCAGTGTTAGAATAGAAGAACAAGATTACTTAGAGACCAGCAAAACACCTCAAGCCAAAATGACCAGTTTCCATCAATTCAGACAGCAACAAAATCAGAAGATCCATTGTGTCACATCAGCAACGTGAAAGAAATGCATGGCAATGCATAGAGCAAGCAAGGCGGAAAGGTTCATAAAGAGTTCCAATGAAAACTATAAGTCATGGGTAGGCAAAATTCACTGTGGTACAAGCCTAAACCACTGATGGAATAAATTCAAGGCTACAGTAATTTACAAAAGTAAAACCATACAAAATAAAAATCAATTTTTCTGCAGTGTGTTTTGTGCATTTCCACGGGCACCACTTGGATGGATGAGAACGCAGTCAGGTTGTGGATTAATAATCTCAGAATTCTGTGAACAGTTGGCCCCTTTGAGGATCTGAAAACTGAATACAGGTTGAGGTAACTAGTTGTTGTCAGGAACAACCACTTAACAGATGCGCTTAATAACTTAGGCAGCAATAAAGTGGCTTCTCGATGCAAATAACATGACAAAATGGCTTCTCGGCTTCAAATTGACAATTCTACTAAAGCTGCAAAAAAAATGGCTTTGAAGTTACTAATTGCTAATTCTGTATAATTAACTAACCACAGTCTGCTTCAATAGAGATTAACATACAATGCTCCCTTTATAGCATAAAAATAACTAGACAAGATAAGACATTACTGGCCATCCTAAGTGACCTTCAGATGCAGGTGCAATGGCTCAGTTAGTGAGATAGGGTGGCCTGAGAGTTGGAAAACAAAGTTGGTTCCCAGGAAATATCAGTGGACCAAGCAAGTATCAAATAAAGCAGTATTGTGTATTGATTGGTAACTGTCTGAATGTACTACGCGATCATGGCCTGTACCTTTCTTTAAGAAAAAAGTATTAAAATGTCTTTGTTTTAAGCCATGTGCGCAGCTCCTCCAAGAAACATGGGAGTGTATAACCTCTGTCTCTGGACGTTCTGTATGAAAAATAAAGAGTGAAGTCTTAAAAGCCAGACCAATTGCAAGTGTTTACTGACCGATCACGGAACTGAGGGACCTTGCTAGGGGTGCAGATCTGGTGCCATGACTCTGATTCTGTATGGACAGATTGTGGACAGTGGTGGAAGAGCCTTGAGTCCTCTATTATTGAGTGTAAAGGAATTGGCCGGCCAGACGCGAGTATATTCTCAGTTTGGTTTTCCTCACATTCAAGCCGCGTTTGACTCGACCCCCTCTCTGTCTATTGTTTAAGTCCAGTCAGAAAAGGATCAGTCCTGGTAAAAATTTATGTTAAAAAAAAGGGAGTCAGGGACTCCCACCAAAAGTCGAGGATCTGTGGATCGGGGATCCAAATAGAGTCGGGGACTCCACTTACAGGTCGGGGACCTGAATAAGGAAGTATTCAAATGAGTCGGGTACTCAGATTCATCAAATTGGTGTTGTCTAAATTGATTTCATAATAAGGAAGTACGACAACACATTATAACAAGACTGCTGAGGGTTTTGGAAAGTTGAGAAGGGTTTGCGGAAATCATTAGTTTTGTTGTTCGTTGTTGGGTTGTTGAATAGTGAACGTCTTAAGTCGGGATTATAAAAGGAAGGTTGTTTTAAGATGAGCAATAATATAGACAAGACAGAAGATCAGTCTTCATTGGTGAAACTATTTGAAAAGTATCCGGAAAAGTCTGAAAGCCTGCGAAAACTTTCTGGCTCTTCACATAAGACATTGGGTGATGAACAGTAGCCACTGGGCGGCCCTAAAAGTGCTCAATTGGTTAAATCAGCCCAGCAATTGACTTGGTGACAAAACCTGGGCTCAAACAAAAAGAATTGATTGGACTGTGGCAGCAATTTTGTTGTGAAAGCCACAAAGAATCGGTTTTGCATTCATGGCAAGATACTGCCACCAAATTGGGAATGGAATTAACTAATGATGGCAACGTGAAATCTATTTAGGTTCTCAAAAATGAATGTGCTCGAGTCAAAAGTCAACAGAAACAAATAGTCACCGGTGACTAATAAACAAAAAGAACTGTGCAGTACGATGGTTGGCGATGATTGGTGTTCCTATCTGCACCTTGCACCGCCACTGCCAGAAAATCATAATGCAAGCCTGGTTATTCCAGTCCCTGCCATAATCGATAAGTCAAGCACCCCCTGCCCTAACCCCAGAGTTCCTCTTCTGAGGACTTGGGAGATGAACTACCTGCTCCAGGCATGTTCCCCATGAGAGAACTGCTGAAATCACAGGCTGGCGCTGCCAGTCAAATCGCCACTATCCCAGTTTTACTGGCCAAGGAAGCCCCATGAAATTATGTCCATTCTCAGTAATGCTTCGGACCGCCACAAGGTTCCCCAATAGTTTAGTTGTGGTGTTTAGGAAATCAACAAAGTTTATGATGGCACTGCCCAGGACCAATGGGCCCTTATTCAAAAGATCCTTACCAGCACTGAATATGCCAGTTTCACTGAATGCATTGTTTGTAATGATTTTGCTGCCCTCGTCAATGCCGTGACTCAGGATCAGCAACATTATATCCTTGCTGCAGCATCTGCCATACTGGCAAAACCTATTGGCCTTACTTGTATCCTCGAACTTCACCCTAAATGTAAGGAGTCTGCTGAAGACTTTCTTGATCACTTCTGAGAATGTTATGAGTCCTATTCTGGGGATCGAGCTTTGAAATTCCGTGTTGCCAATGCTAAATATAAGTAGGTTACTGAACTGTCTGCCGCCCTCGGTCACCACAAATAACCTGGACTGAGTTGACGCTAACCCCAATCAACTCCATCGTTCTGTTAAGGCTCCGTGGAAACATCAGAGCGAAGACAAGGCGCCAACCGTGTAAAGTCGGAATTTGTTGTCCAGGAGGAGACTTCTCAACAATTACCTATGTGTTGCAGGAGCATTCCTTCGTTTCTAGGCCATGGCCAGGGTGGTCCCTCCCAGACAACTCCCTCAGAGCTGTTTCAATTGTGGCAACCCATATCACTGGGTTCTGACTGTCCGATCCAAGACTGCTTTATTTCTGGCCACCCTTTTCATTGGGCTTCTAATTGCCCGACAGGGCAACGGGGGAACGAAGGAGGTGGATGTGGAAATTACCCTGAGGACCCTTATGACAACTGGGGGAAACTCACTAATAATAATCTCTCATGCAAGCAAGAGGCAGAGGATGACTCACTAATTTTTCGCAAAATGACCCCTTTTCCCAATGACGAAGTAACTTTCTTTTGAAGTCTGTGTCTTACAAGAAGGAACCTACAGTCTTACTTAAAGTTGAAAAGAGATGGTATCCCTTATTGACTGACACGGGAGCCTCAATGTCCTCAGTGAAATCTAACATGAACCTTCCAATCTCTTAGAAGACCCAAAGATTATCTGGCTTTTAAGGAGAAACCTACGATTATCCAGATCCTATTTCCAAGGCTATTCCCTGGACCACCGCTTTGTGATTACTACCACATTATCCTGCAATCTAATGGGATGAGATCTGCCGTGCGCCTTCCAAGTCAAACTAACCTGTTCCCCTGATGGTGTCCCACTTAATTCTGACTCAGTTGAGCACCAACTGTACGTGTCCACTAAACCCCAATGGTGGTCACTTGACCTTGACCCCAAAAATTCTGCAAGTCATGTCATCCTTGCTTACAATCAATCCCAAGACCACAAATCCCTTGAAGATTTTTTTCAGGGATTTAATTGGTACTGAGTGGACTGTACAGATCCTGGCTCAGGTCACTGGGCAGGAGGGTGAAGCAGATTATGTTCAAATACCTGCTCACCTATGGAAAGAGGCACTTACCTCAGCTCCTCACATCACCTGGAAGGTCAATCCGCCTCATCATGCTAAAGATCTGGGCCCTTTGGTCCACCATGCAATTACCAGGGCTGACCCACACTGCTATCATCTGCAAACACTCCAAGGAGGTATCCAAACTCTACCTCTCTCAGTATCACACTCCTGCACCATGAAAGTCGGGACGTCCTTTATTTAGTCCATCCTGATGTATGGGCTGAAACATCCTTGTTGGATTTACATAATGTGAACCCTCTCAGATCGCTCTAAAACCAAATGTTACTCTCCCATCCATCCGTCAATATCCACTGAAACAACAGGTGAGACCTAGCCTCACTGCTCTAATTCCTAGCCTCACTTTCTCTGCCAAGGCATCCTGGTCCCTTGCCAATCACCCTGTAACACACCAATTACAGGGTGATTGGCAAGCCAAACCAGTACAGACTGGTTCAAGACTCAAGAGCTAATCAACGCTATTGTACAGCCTCTTTATGCCCTGGTCCCAAATCCAGCTCATATTCTAGTCTCGGTACCATCAGATGCTAAAACTTTTCCTTGTTGACCTGCAACATGCTTTTTTGTTTCTCTCTGCCTCTTCATGAAGACAGTCAGTACCTACTTACCTTTACTTTTAATGGCCACTAGTTGACATGGACTTGACTACCTCAAGGTTTCGTACATTCTCTGATCCTTCTCTCAGGCCTTACAGAAACAATAGCAGTCTCTCACCCTCAGAGATGGGTCTGCACTGATCAAATAACATAGACAACCTCCTTTTTGCCAGTTTAGATGAAGAATCTAACCGCTCTGATGTCATCCTCCTCCTCAACTATCTGAAACACCTGGGTTATGTTGTCTCTCCAAAAAAGGTCTTAATTGTACAGCGCCAGGTAAAGTTTCTAGTTTTCATCCTGTCAGCTGACTCATGCTCTCTTGAACAGAGCTGGATTCACTCCTATTGTCAACTTCCCAGTCCCAACAACTGCAAAGCAGGTACGCCAGTGGCTGGGCATGGTCAACTTCTGCTGATAATGGATCCTTAACACTGCCCTCCTCGTTATGGTGTTGACTCTTTTTACTTCCTACAAAGGTACCTTCAAGCTCTCCTCAGGTGCAATGGCTTAGTTAGTGAGATAAAGGTGGTCTGAGTGTTGGAAAACAAAGTTGGTTGCCAGGAAATATCACTGGACCAAGTAACTGTGAAATAAAGCAGGATTGTGTATTGATTGGTAACTGTCTGAATGTACTGTGCGATCATGGCCTATACGTTTCTTTAAGAAAAGTATAAAATTGTCTTTGTTTTAAGCCACATGCACAGCTCCTCCGAGGAACACGGACATGTATAACCTCTGTGTTCCGGCCATGAAAAATAAAGAGTAAGGTCTTAAAAGCTAGACTGATTGCAAGTATTTATTGACCAATCACGAAACTGAGAGACCCTGCCAGGGGTTCACCTTTATTTAACAAATGATACAATGGCATTAGAAATGGTCTAGAAAGTTCATTAGGTTGATTTTCTTAAGAGATGGGATTGAGTAGGTTAGGCCCTTATTCACTGGAATTTAGAAGAATCAAAGGAGACCTTATGGAAGATGGAGAGCTTTAGGGGCTTGGCAGGGTAGAGGGAGAGATAGAACATAGAACATAGAAGAATACAGCGCAGTACAGGCCCTTCGGCCCTCGATGTTGCGCCGATCCAAGCCCACCTAACCTACACTAGCCCACTATCCTCCATATGCCTATCCAATGCCCGCTTAAATGCCCATAATGAGGGAGAGTCCACCACTGCTACTGGCAGGGCATTCCATGAACTCACGACTCGCTGAGTAAAGAACCTACCCCTAACATCTGTCCTATACCTACCCCCCCTTAATTTAAAGCTATGCCCCCTTGTAATAGCTGACTCCATACGTGGAAAAAGGTTCTCACGGTCAACCCTATCTAAACCCCTAATCATCTTGTACACCTCTATCAAGTCACCCCTAAACCTTCTTTTCTCCAATGAAAACAACCCCAAGTGCCTCAGCCTTTCCTCATACGATCTTTCTACCATAGAGAGGTTGTTTTACTTTATGGAAAAGTCTAAGACAGAGGGCATAATCTCAGAGTAAACGGTCATCCAGTTAAAACAGAGATGAGGAGGAAATCTTCTCTCAAGAGTAGAGAATCAGTAGAATTATTTCCTGCAGAAAGTGGCTGAGTCATTAAGTATATTCAAGGCTGAGATGGACAGATATTAGTCAGTAAGGAATCAAGTATTATGGGAATAAGCGGGAAAATGAAGTCGACAAACATCAGATCGGTAATGACTTCATTGAATGGCAGAGCAGACTTGATGAGCCAAATGGCTGACTTCTGCTCCTATGTCTTAAGGTCTACATAGGCATCTTGGTATCCTATGCAAAGTATGCAGTTTATTATTGTACAGCTTGTTCAGATTCCATTAAACTATTGCAATCAAGAGATAGTTGCAAATAAATATCAAAACTGCAATACTGCTGGTGGGGCTAATATGTGTAGCGCAACCTTTAGACCTGAACAAACCATTCTAGCCTCATCTCTCCTTTGAGCAGAATAGATGGATAGTTGGTGGAGAACAAATTTTCACCAAGTATGGAATGGTGTCTGCTGCCAGCATGATATTTAATTTGATTATCAACCAATCACAGGATGCTATTAGTCCACAGGTGTCATCAGATTATTAAACAAATGCAGAAGATCCAATTCAATGATGACAAATGTAATTTGTTGTGGAATAAGTTATGAAACTGAACGTGCCAGATCTGATCCAGGGGAGGACTCTTATGGTGATGCCAAAGGTGAAGTGACTCAAAATGAATCTGAGGAGTTCGATGCCAAAGACAACTAATTTGGTAGGTTTTAAAATACTTATGTGGTAGTTAAATGTATCTTTGTAGAATTAATATTCAGTAAGTTGTACCAAAATAAATTATGAACTACATATTTTTTATTAAACACATTTCAAAGTGATCACCACCCATATCAACACTGGTAGTTCACATCATATATTTAGCATTTAAAATCATGGAGTCTTCAAAAGTCATAAATGCCACAATCCATTGTACATACCTTGGGTATAAACACCAGTACTTTATACACAAGTTTAAAAACAGTAATTAATGTTAAAATTTGGTTTTGAAAAATAGAACAAAGTTAATTATTAAATTTTAATTTATTCAGTGACTGGCTTGTGATGCCATCATCAGCCATGTTGCAACAAATAACTGAGGAAATACTTGTAAACTTAGGGACTCATTTACAGATTTATTTTCTTTTTAATCACTCTTGGGATATAGGTGACGCTGACTGGGGCTGTATTTATAGCCTGACTGCAGTAGACCTTCAGAAGATGGCTGCGAGCTGCTTTTTTGGCATTGTCCTTGTGCTATAGGTAGATTCACAATGCCATTTGGGAGGGAATTCCAGGATTTTAATCCATTGACAGTGAATGAATAGCAATATATTTCAGAATCAGGATGGTGAATCCCTTAGAGAAGAACTTTCATGCATATATCTACTACCCAAGTCTTTGTAAATGTAATTATTTGCTTCAAGATCTTTGGTGAATTTCTGCAGTGCATCTTGTAGATAATACACATTGGTGCTACTGCACATCAGTGGTTGAGTGACTCAATGTTCGTTGATGCAGTGCCTATCAAGCAGGCTCCTTCATCCTTGATGGTGTCAAGGTTCTTGTGGGTTATTGGAGCTGCTTCATCCAGGTAAGTTGGTAGCATTCCATTACACCCCTGACTTGTGCCTTGTCGATGGTGGTCTGGCTTTTGGGAGTCAGGACACGAGTTACATACTTCAGCGTTCCTAGCCTCTGACCTGCTCTCGTAGTCACTGTACTTCTATGGCAAGTCCACTTGAACTCCTTGTCAACGGAACCCTCAGGATGCTGATAGTGGGGGGATTCAGTTATGGTAATGTCACTGAATAGCAAGGTGCAGCTGTTAGATTGTATTTTATTGGAGATGATCATTGCCTGGCATTTGTGCAGCATACATACTATTTGCTACTTTTTGGATCAACCCTAGATATTGTCCAGATCTTGTTGCATTTGGGCATGAACTGGGCAGCATGAGAAGAGTCCTGAATGGTGCTGAACATTGAGCACTTTTTGACAAACATCCCTATTTCTGATCTTACAATGGAGGAAAAGTCATTGATAAAGCAGCTGAAGATGGATGGGATTAGGTCACTACCTTGAGGAAATCCTGCAGAGATTTCCTGGAGCTAAGATGACTAACCTCCAACAACCACAACCATCATCCTACGTGTCAGGATTAACTCCATCAGTGAATTGTTACTGAGCAAGTGCTGCTTAATAAATTTGAGATAGTTTTTTTTTGTTAAGCACAAGTATTATGGGATATAGGTCAAGATTAGAGTGGTGCTGGAAAAGCACAGCAGGTCAGACAGCATCTGAGGAGCAGGAAAATCCATGTTTCGGGCAAAAGCCCTTCATCAGGAATTCCTGTATGGGTCAGACGTAGGTATATAGCGTTAGGCCACAAATCAGTCATGATCTTATTGAATGGAAGAACAGGCTCATGGGGCTGAATGGTTTACTACTGTTCCTGTGTTCCTATAACAGTGTTGATAATACCTTCACAACACTTTACTGATGGATTGAGAGTAGACTGATGGCACATTAGTTGGCTGGGGTGGATTTGTCTTTCTGTGTACAGGACATTTTTCGAAATTGTCAGGTAAATGCTAGTATTGTCATTGTACGGAAACACCTTGGCGAGGAGTAGTGGAGCACAATCTTCAGGACTATTGCCGAAATGCTGTCAGGGCCAGTAGCCTTTGCAGTATCCAGTGCCTACAACTGTTCCTTGATATCATGTGAAATGAACCGAATAGGCTGAGGAGAGGCATCTATGATGCTGGGGACTTCTGGAATAGGCAGAGATGGATCATTCACTCAGCATCCCTGGCTGAAGATTATTGCAAATGCTTTTGTCTTATCTTTTGCACTGATAATCAATGATCTAAGAAGCCATTTGATAAAATCTTGACATTTTTATACTTTAAAAAAAGTTGAAAAGGTACATTTTCTACTTCAATTAACTGGTTACTTCAATGACTACTCTTCAGTCATAAAAGTCAGAGTTATACACCATGAAAACTGACCTTTCAGTCCAACTCTTCTGCACAAACCAGATATTTCATCTCCACCACTTCGTCTAGCAGCTTGTTCCAGACACACATCATCCTCTGCAAGAAAGAGTTGCCTCATGTCCATTTTAAATCTTTCCATTTTCACCTTAAAAGGTATGTGCTCTAGTTTTGGACTCCCCACCCGAGGGAAAAGACATTTGACCATTCATGCTATCATACCCCTCAAGTTCATAAACCTCTATAAGATTACCTCTCAAGCTCTGACACTCCAGGGGGGGAAAAAAAAAGCCCTGGTCTATTCAGCCTCTTCCTCTAGGTCTAACACTCCAGACCCAGCAACACCTTTGTAAACCTTCTCAAGTTTAACAATACCCCTCCGATAGAAGGGTGACCAGAACTGAAAGCAGTATTCCAAAACTGGCATCACCAATGTCCTGTACAGTTGCAACAAGACATTGCAACTCCTATACTCAATATTCTGACCAATGAAGGCAAGTGCACCAACCACCTTCTTCACCAACCTATCTATCTGCAACTCCACTTTCAAGGACCTATGCACTTGCATCCCTATGTCTCTTTGTTTGGCAACATTCCCCAGGCACCCAACCAAGAACTGTCCTGCCCTAGTTTGCCTTACCAAAATGCAACATCTCACATTTATCTAAATTAATCTCCATCTGCCACTCCTCAACCCATTGGCCCATCTGATCAAGGTCCCATTGTACTCTGACATAACTTTCTTCACTGTCCGTTACACCAATTTTGGTACCATTTGCAAACATACTAACCATACTTTACATATTCACATACAAATCAATTAGTTGCAATTCCCTGAATGTCACCTTCAAGATCATTGCTCTACCTGAGCTAATTAAAATCAAAACAAAAAAACTGTCTAGATTGCCAGTTGATCACTGCTTTATTTTATGAAATATAAATGCAGAAGGAAAAAATGCAAACAGGTTTTACTAAGTGCATTCTTTCACAAGGAATAGTGTCTTCCCAAAACAGTTTGATGTACAATTGCCAGATTCCAGTTATGGATTTGTCTTAGTCCTTGACAGTAATTAAATCAGACAGCTACTCAATACAATGTTTTCATGTCAGACTTAGTCATACATCAATATCTATTTCCTCTAGATACCAATGGCTTTACACCATTTGAGTCTCATTTCTAAGATATAACAGTGCTCATTTTGGATAAGTTGTTTCGTATAAAATTTGTATGACTTAAATTGAGATTGATATTTCTACGTCCTGAAAGGACCAATTTTTGTAAAAAAAATTGATAGTTTGAAGCCATGGTATACTTTTATATACATTGATATAGAGCTCAGAAATAAAAAACTTTGAATAGATTTCTGGCTTCCTTTTTCCAAACTAAAAAAAAGTTAAGAGCACTTCTCAAAGCCACACACTCATCCAGACAAACTTGACTGGTTAAATACTGTAATATATTCAATACTAATGGCAAGAGACAGATATAAAAACCAAAGCCTTTTAATTAACTATTTGTGCACCAAGACCATATGTGGAGCCATTAAACCTTTTCACAAAAATCTTAATGGCCTCAAACAGTTGTTTAATAGAAATCAACAACATAACAAAAACTGTCCAATTCAAAGTGATAAATGACAAACGAATATTGTCACTGTTATAAATATTAGATTATTTCAAACTTAATCTTTCATGCGGCACACACATTTAGTGTCAACATTCTGCAGCATACTAACACTTGGCGGAAGGCTAAACTGCTGCACAGATGGCAAATTGAAGTAGCAGACATTCATTTCGAACAAGTTGAAAATAAATTGTCGAAAATTCAAATAAAAAACACTGATCCAGGTGTGCCACTGCATCAGTGGATTGAGTTAGGGGTGTTTGTTGAAAGCCAGGTAAGAATGTTCACATATTTCGAAAGTGAACTACAATGAAACGCAGTTCAGCACATTATTTAAAACATAATACTGCACTAAGAGCAAGGAAAATAACAAAACCCTCGAAATAAAACCGGGTAGGGGAGATAGACAGCCGCAACTCTCTTCTGTATACAGTACCTTGCTGACGAAAACAGTGTACACAACGAAATGAAGCTCCACATACACACAGGCATTTCACTGACTGCAGCCTTTGCAACTGCAGTTAAGTGCATCAACGAGACGTTAACTATCACACAGTAATATATACACATATATATATAACCCAGGCCCGAATACACTAATATTTCAAAACCGGGCCCGAATACACTAATACTTCAAAGAAAGATACACCTCTGGTGATTCCCTTCTTGCCCACGTCCAAAATAAACTGTGGCCAAGGAGAGAAAGAGGAAAGAACACAAAACTCCAAGGTTTACATCGGCCGTACTTTGGTTACGTGTAAGAATAGAAACAAAAAAAAAATGTGTAAGGAAAATAAGTCCTCTCCCCCTTTCCCTCTCCACTCCTTTCTGAAGGGCCGGACAGAGACGAGAACAAGGACTGCGGGGAGACAGCCGGCGCCACTCTCCATCCTCGCCTCTGAAACTTCACCACTCGCAGCAGGATCGACCGTCAGCTATCAAATATCTCCACTCCCAACAAACGTGGAGTCAGACTGGGAGGGGAGAAAATATGTATAAAACCTGCATTTCTTTATTCTTCCCAAAAATACAGTAACACCACCTACTTTCTGTTGAGTTGAGTGGAGAAAAAAAAATCCGTTGCTCCTTAAAAGCCGTTAGACGAATCGTTCTTCCATACACAAAGCCAATTTTGATTTTGGGGAGGTGGCGTCTCTTAAAAGAGGGGGGTGGGGGTGGAATCGGGAATGGGAAGGTTTAGATTGCGTCCGCGTTTCTTGGCGAGCTGCTGTCTGACAGACAGTGCAAAGGAACAGCAGGGGGACCTCGCAGCGGCAGCAGCAGTCACTCCCTCCTCCTCACGCCTCTGCCTCTCTCCCGTCCCAACGGCTGTGGCTATCCGCACTGGCCGCTGGGAGAAATTGTCAGCATCCCAAGATGGCGCCTGGAAAGAGAGACGGGGGGGGGCGGGAGAGAGCGAGATAGTCCTCAGCACCGTCCCCCCCACCCCGGTATTTACTCACTGTTCACACCCTTCAAACCGCATTCTGACCAAAATAGAAAACTTCGACTGCAGCACTTCAGAAAGTCCCACACCACGCTTAGAGCTCTTATTTAATGTTCAAAATATCTTATTCTGAATCGCGAAGGTTTCCCTTCCCACACGGCAATGTATTTTTTTTAAACTAGTGATTGCAACTGTCACCACACTGGTTGTAATGGTAACACAGTTGCTCTTGCAGATGATTACATAGATTTGGAGCCGCTTATTCTTCCTCCTGAAAGTTTCCCACAATAAGGGGTAAGGCACACAAGAAGAGGTCCTTGATTTTTTTTTTGAAAAAAAAGTACAGTGTTTGGAGATAAAAGTATTACCAAAGGACGCTGTAGAAATTGTTACTAGAATTTAATCTGACAATTGTGCACATTTTCCTTTGTGTACCAAACAGTTTTGGATCTAATACCTTGGAAATAACACATCCTTCCTATCCACAAGCTTTACTTCCTCTGTCACAATTCTGAGTCATGCTTTTGTGTTCATATTTGACATTGGAACTTTTCATGGAAATATTAGAATGAGTGGAACCTGTCAATAATTATCAAGAGAGGCACAGGGATTAAGGAGGGAATTTTGAGAATTGAGGAACAGGCCGCTGGAGGCACGGTGAGGTATAACGAGCTGAGTAGAGTCATAGAGATGTACAGCAGGGAAACAGATTCTTCGGTCCAACCTGTCCATGCCGACCAGATATCCCAACCCAATCTAGTCCCACCTGCCAGCACCGGCCAATATCCCTCCAAACCCTTCATATACCCATCCAAATGCCTCTTAAATGTTGCAATTGTACCAGCCTCCACCACTTCCTCTGGCAGCTCATTCCATACACGTACCACCCTCTGTGTGAAAAAATTGCCCCTTAGGTCTCTTTTATATCTTTCCCCTCTCACCCTAAACCTATGCCTTCAAGTTCTGGACTCCTCGACTCCAGGGAAAAGACTTTGTCTATTTATCCTATCCATGCCCCTCATAATTTTGTAAACCTCTATACGTCACCCTCAGCCTCGGACGCTCCAGGGAAAATAGCCCCAGCCTGTTCAGCCTCTCCCTATAGTTCAAATCCTCTGACCCTGGCAACATCCTTGTAAATCTTTTCTGAACCCTTTCAAGTTTCACAACATCTTTCCAATAGGAAGGAGACCAGAATTGCACGCAATATTCCAACATTGACTTAACCAATGTCCTGTACAGCCGCAACATGACCTCCCAACTCCTGTACTCAATACTCTGACCAATAAATGAAAGCATACCAAACGCCTTCTTCACTATCTTACCTATCTGCGACTCCGCTTTCAAGGAGCTATGAACCTGCACTCCAAGGTCTCTTTGTTCAGCAACACTCCCTAGGACCTTACCATCAAGTGTATAAAGTCCTGTTAAGATTTGCTTTTCCAAAATACAGCACCTCGCATTTATATGAATTAAACTCCATCTACCACTTCTCAGCCCATTGGCTCATCTGGTCCAGATCCTGTTGTAATCTGAGGTAACCCTCTTCGCTGTCCACTACACCTCCAATTTTGGTGTCATCTGCTAACTTACTAACTGTACCTCTTATGCTCGCATCCAAATCATTTATGTAAATGACAAAAAGTAGAGGACCCAGCACCGATCCTTGTGGCACTCCACTGGTCA
>NC_057713.1:18848493-18852947 GCF_004010195.1 Chiloscyllium plagiosum
ATGGCAGTCCCAGTCTATGTTTGGAAAGTTAAAATCCCCTAACATAACCACCCTATTATTCTTACAGTTAACTGAGATCTCCTTTCTAATTTCTTTCTCAATTTCCCTCTGACTATTAGGGCGTCTATAATACAATCCCAATGAGGTGATCATCCATTTCTTACTTCTCAGTTCCACCCAAATAACCTTCCTGGATGTATTTCCGGGAATATCCTCTCTCCTCCCCTATCAAAAACGCCACTCCCTCTCCTCTCTTGCCTCCCTTCTGTCCTTCCTGTGGCATTTGTATCCTGGATCATTAAGCTGCCAGTCCTGCCCATCCCTGAGCTATGTTTCTGTAATTGCTATGATATCCCAGTCCCATGTTCCTAACCATGCCCTGAGTTCATCTGCCTTCCCTGTTAGGCCCCTTGCATTGAAATAAATGCAGTTTAATTTATTAGTCCTACCTTGTCCCTGCCTGCCCTGACTGTTTGACTTACTTCTGTTCTCATCTGTACCAGTCTCAGATTGATCTCTTTCCTCACTATCTCCCTGTACACAATGTACAAACTACAAATCCACAGAAATTATTCTTAACTGGCCTCTGAAATCTCATAGCAAGCCACTTAGTTGTATATAACCACTGCTAAGTCTAAGAGAAGGAACTGAATTGGACGGACCACTGGCATCAACTTAGGCAAAAAAACCACAATGGCAAGCCCAGCCTGATCGAAAGTCCTCCTTACAAAGATTTGGTGCACACATCAAAATTCGGTGAGCTGTGGCAAATGTCACTTGTGGGAGTGACGTAAAGTCCCCCTAACAGTAACCTCTCACTGGGGTGGAGCTAAAGGGAAGAATTAAATGGAGTTTGTCAGAAAATAAAGGAAATAATTATAGGAGATGTATAGATCGGCAAAGTCAAATCAGCAAAATAACCTGAATGCGGAGTCTATAGAATATTCATAATTTCTTTAAATAGCATGTTCTTCAGCTAACCAGTGAACAGGATATACTGCACCTGGTATTGTATAATGAAATAAAATTAATTAACTAATTGGAAAGGTGCCCTTCAGTAGCAGCAAAGATAATTTTGAATTTTATTTCAGGGAGAGAGGAGTAAATTTGAGATTTCCTAAAGAAATTACATGGGGCATTTCAAAAAGTTTAAAAGCAGAGCCGGCAAATCTGAATTGGCATACTCGGTTAATAAAGATGCAGTGGCACACTTTTCAGGGATATTACAGAATAAATATATTCCAAAACGTGAGAAAAATTTTGAAAATTCTAGTATCCATGGATATTGAGAAATGTTAAAGGTAGTATTAAACTTAAAAGAAAAAGCATGTAATTGTGCAAACACAGTGGCAGTTTTGAAGATTAAGTTATAGAAGGAGGGAAAGTTTAGATATAAACTAGACAAAATGTTTAAAAAATCAAGACTATGTTTTTATAAATTTTTTTAAAAAGTTAACAACTTGAGCATTGGTCCTGTAAAAAGTCAAGTGGAGAATTATTAATGAAAAATAAAGAGATGGCATTTTGCATTATAGAGGATACGAGTAACATTTCAGAAGCAGCTATAAATCACGAAATAAAGGAAGAAGGAACGCAGGAAAATTATAATCACAAGAGAAGTGGTACTGAGTAAATTATCGTAGATGTGGGCTGACAAATGCTCGCATCTTGATGGACTTCAAGTTGAATCATGGGTTTTAATTTTCCAAAGCTCTGCAGGAAATCACAGACCAGTTAGCTTAACATCTGTGATAGCGAAAATGTCTGAAGCAAGTCATTGCAGGGCACTTGGAAAAATTCAAGGTAATCAAGCTGAGTCAACATACTTTTGTGAAAGGGAAATCATGTTTAACGATCTGTTGAAGTTCTTTGAGGAAGTAACATGTCCTGTGGATAAAGGGGAACCAATGAATATACCAGATTGATATTTCAAGAAGGTATTTGATAAAGTGCCACATCAAAGGATATTATGAAAAATAAAAGTTGATGGTATAGGGGATAGAATGCTGAATGGAGAGAAAGTTGGATGGCTAACAGGAAGTAGAAGGCATCAACAAGTCTTTTTCAGATTTGTAGAAAGTAACAAGTGGTGTGTCTCTCAGCAATTGGTGCTAGGATCTCAATTTTTTGCCTAGAAATATCAAAAATAGGAGCAATAACAAATGGTGTGCCTCTTAGGAATTGGTGCTGTGATCTCAGCTTTTTGTGTAGAAATATCAAAAATAGGAACAGGAATATGCCATTTGGCCCTTCGAGCCTGCTGATTGCTGATCATCCAACTCAATTACCTGTTTCCTCTTTTCCTCATATTCTTTGATCCATTTAGTCCCAAGTGCTATAGCCAGTTCCTTCTTGAAATCATACAAAGTTTTGGTTTTAACTGTTTTCTTTGGTAGCAAATCCCAAAGGCTCACAATTCCCAAGGTGAAGACATTTCTCCTCATCTCAGTCTTAAATGGTTTACCTTGTATCCTTAGACTGTGATCCCAGGTTCTGGACTCCCTATCATCAGGAACATCCTTCCTGCATCTACCCTGTCTCATTCTGTTCAAATTTTATAGGTTTCTATGAAATCCCCTCTGATTCCTCTGAACTCAAGTAAATATAACCCAATCAATTCATCCTCTCCTTCTACATTAAATATAATCCCAATCAATTCAACTTCTCCTTCTACCTTAATTAGTCTTTACAGTTTTGGATTACTTATTACTTTGGTTAGACCCTCAGCATGCAATTCTTATACCTATCATGATATTCCAGTCATTTGGTTTGTCTCCAGCAACACCTTATTTTTAACTTTTGTTTCTGCCTCATTTAATTGGATCATCCCTTCGCTTGCTGTTCAGCTGTTGACACTTTATTGACACTGTCTGACGTTCTTGATCACCTGCAGAGATCTATTATTCAGCCTGTCGACACTCCACTCACATTATTTGTATGAACTTTTGATCTTTCTACCCATTGATTTCTCTGCCTATAAATTCTGTGCCTGTGTGCTTCTCTCTGACTTCACCTGAGGAAGGCGCAACACTCTGAAAGCTTGTGATTCAAATAAACCTGCTGGACTGTAAACTGGTGTCGTCTGACTTCGAATCTTATCCAATGCAGTCCAACACTGGCATCTCCACATCACACATATCTAGACACCTCATGAAAAAATTCAGTCAAACCTTTGGACATGATCTCCTCTGACTGTCCTTGAATAATCCTTTCCTAGCAGAGATTAATTCTGACATCAGAATACCTTGTAATAGTTTTACAACTGCAGTTAAAATCTCTGGCATATCATTTCCCAGTTTATCTCTACCACCTTTCTTGAATAATTGTACCACACTAGTAGTTCTCAAGTTCTTGGACACCTCTTCTGTGTCCAGAGAAAATTTGAAAATGAATGGCAGGGTCCCTGCAATCTCCTCCCTTGCCTCCACCAGTAACCTTGGATATATCTTACCTCAGCCTGGATATTTACCCAATTCTAAGACCACTAAACCTGCAAGCAATTCCCCCCTCTCAATTGCAATTTGTTCAAGTATGTCACATCTCTGATTTCTGTACCCACACTGTCCTTCTAATATTGTGAACACATGTAAAGTACACATGTATAACCTCACCTATATATTCTATCTCTACCCACAGAGTTACATCTAGGTCCCCAATGGGCTTCATCCTTTCTCGGTTGTCCTCTTGCCCCTAATATAATTAAAAGAGGCTTTTGGATCCCATCTTATTCACCAGTGTCTTTCTTGCCCCCTATTCATTTTCCTTTTTTTTTAAGTAACCCTCTGCTCTTTCTATATGCTTCATTGGTTTCTGGTGTTTTGAGCCCTCAATATTTACTGTTAAATTTAATTTTCTTTCCTTATCCAATCTTGTACATTCTATGATATCGAGTCATAGAGTCATAGAGATGTATAGCATGGAAACAGACCCTTCAGTCTAATCCATCCATGCCGACCAGATATCCCAACCCAACCTCGTCCCACCTGCCAGCACCCGGCCCATATCCCTCCAAACCCTTTCTATTCATATACCCATCCAAATGCCTCTTAAATGTTGCAATTGTACCAGCCTCCACAACATCCTCTGGCAGTTCATTCCATACACGTACCACCCTCTGTGTGAAAAGTTGTCCCGTAGGTCTCTTTTATATCTTTTCCCTCTCACCCTAAACCTATGCCCTCTAGTTCTGGACCCCCCGACCCCAGGAAAAGACTTTGCCTATTTATCCTGTCCATGCCCCTCATAATTTTGTAAACTTCTATAAAGGTCACCCCTCAGCCTCGGACGCTCCAGGAAAAACAACCCCAGCGTGTTCAGCCTCTCCCTGTAGCTCAGATCCTCCAACCCTGGCAACATCCTTGTAAATCTTTTCTGAACCCTTTCAAGTTTCACAACATCTTTCTGATAGGAAGGAGACCAGAATTGCACACAATATTCCAACAGTGGCCTAACCA
>NC_057713.1:18853383-18917349 GCF_004010195.1 Chiloscyllium plagiosum
GTTACTTCTTCAAAAAACTCAATCAAGTTTGTGAGACATGATTTCCCACACACAAAGCCATGTTGACTATACCGAATCAGTCCCTGCCTTTCCAAATACATGTACATCCTGTCCCTCAGGATTCCCTCCAACAGCTTGCCCACCACTGAGGTCAGGCTCACCGTTCTATAGTTCCCTGGCTTGTCTTTACTGCCCTTCTTAAACAGTGGCACCACATTTGCCAACCTCCACTCTTCTGGCACCTCACCTGTGACTATCGAGAGTTCTGTATAATCTTTAGTCCCATTCTTCACCTTTACAGAAGCAAGTTGGCCCTGCACTTTTACAATAGACAATAGGTGCAGGAGTAGGCCATTTGGCCCTTTGAGCCAGCATCACCATTCATTATGATCATGGCTGATCAACCACAATCAGTATCCTGTTCCTGCCTTATCCCCATAACACTTGATTCCACTATCTTTAAGAGCTCTATCCATCTCTTTCTTGAAAGTATCCAGAGACTTGGCCTCCACTGCCTTCTGGTGCAGAGCATTCGATATATCCATTACTCTCTGGGTGAAGAAGTTTCCCCTCAACTCTGTTCAAAAGTCCTACCCATTATTTTTAAACTGTGTCCTCTGGTTCTGGACTCACCCATCAGCGGAAACATGTTTCCTGCCTCCAGAGTGTCCAATCTTTTAATAATTTTATATGTCTCAATCAGATCCCCTCTCATCCTTCTAAACTCAAGCGTATACAAGCTCAGTCACTCCAGTCTTTCAACATATGATAGTCCTGCCATTCCGGAAATTGACCTTGTGAACCTTCGCTGCACTCCCCCAATAGCCAGAATGCCCTTCCTCAAATTTGGAGACCAAAACTGCACACAATACTCCAGGTGTGGTCTCACCAGGGCCCTGTACAGCTGCAGAAGGACTTCTTCACTCCTATACTCAGTTCCTCTTGTTATAAAGGCCAGCGTGCCATTAGATTAGATTACATTACAGTGTGGAAACAGGCCCTTCGGCCCAACAAGTCCACACCGACCCGCCGAAGCGCAACCCACCCATACCCTCTACATTTACCCCTTACCTAACACTACGGGCAATTTAGCATGGCCAATTCACCTGACCTGCACATCTTTGGACTGTGGGAGGAAACCGGAGCACCCAGAGGAAACCCACGCAGACACGGGGAGAATGTGCAAACTCCACACAGTCAGTCGCCTGAGGCGGGAATTGAACCCGGGTCTCTGGTGCTGTGAGGCAGCAGTGCTAACCACTGTGCCACCGTGCCGCCCAAAGCTTTCTTCACTGCCTGCTGTACCTGCATGCTTGCTTTCATTGACTCATGCATAAGAACACCTAGATCTCGTATTTCCCTTTTACCTAAATTGACTCCATTTAGATAGTAATCTGCCTTCCTGTTCTTGCGACCAAAGTGGATAACCACACATTTATCCACATTAAACTGCATCTACCATGCATCCATCCACTCACCTCGCCTGTTCAACTCACCCTGTATTCTCATAACATCCTCCTCACATTTCACCCTGCCACCCAGCTTTATGTCATCAGCAAATTTGCTAATATTACTTTAATGCCTTCATCTATATCATTGATGTATATTGTAAACAGCTGCAATCCCAGTACTGAACTTTATGGTACCCCATTGGTCACCGTCTGCCATTCCAAAAGGGACCCGTTTATCACTACTCTTTGCTTCCTGTCAGTCAGCCAATTTTCAATTTTCGTCAATACCTTGCCCCCAATACCATGTGCCCTATTTTTCCTTTATGAAAGATTCCCACAGTTCTATTGTAGATTTTCCTACAAGTAGCAGCTAGCCTCAAGATTCTGGACTCCTGAATATTGAGCTGCCAATCCTGTCCCTCTCTCAACCATATTAATCATAGTCCTATCCCAGATATTATCAAAGCCCTCAGCTCATCTTCCTCAGTCACAAAGCTCCTTGCATTAAAGTAATACCATTCAATCTCCCTTGTTTCTTGACTGTATTCGGTCTGCCTGTTGGACTCACCTGGCTTTTCTTCAGTTAGGTCATGCAGCATCCAAGGAGCAGGAGAATCGACATTTTGGGCATGAGCCCTTCTTCAGGAATTCCTCCTGCTCCTTGGATGCTGCCTGACCTGCTGCGCTTTTTCAGAAACACATTTTCAGCTCTGATCTCCAGCATCTGCAGTCCTCACTTTTTTCTTCTAGTTAGCTTGTCTGGGTGCATCATCCACTATTGTACCTCCATTATGCATTCCGACCTCTTGACAAATTAGTTTAAATCCCCACCAACAGGTTGAGCAAACCTCCCCCTTAGGATGTTGGTCTATTAATTAAGATGCAACCTTTAGGACTTGTACAGATCCCACTCCACCTTCAGAATGTCCTGCAGCTGTACAGTGACATCATCAACGATTGATCATACAGAGGTAACACATCATCCTGGAGTCATGTCTCCACTGCAGAAACACCTGTCGGAACCCTTCACTGTTGAGTCTTCTAACACTATAGCTCTTCCTCCCTTCCCCGACTGTACTTCATTAAGCTGCGGGTTGACCATTTATGAAAATGAGCTATCCTCATAATGCTCAGCCTCACGGATGCACTGCAGTACCTCCAGATTATGTTGAAGGCTCCAACTCGTAGATCTCAATATGGTCAAACTAGTGGCACTTCTGCAGATCTGGTCATCAAGACTGTCAGAAATATCTAAGGTTTCCCACATAACTGCAGACCATGCAACACATAGGCCTGAGATCACACCTTTAGTTCAAAAAAACTCATAGAAAATTATGAAGTTTTCATTTATAAAGAAGCTGGAACTCTTACCTTTTCTTAACCCATAAAGTGGAAAGAAAAACTCACCAGCAACCTACTAATCAGTTACTGTTTTGTGCTGATGTCACTTTCATCATCTTTTTCAGACTGTAGCAGCGTCCCTGTTGAGGTTTAGCTGCTGGTTCAACTGAGCTTGACCTGGGCCTCACCCCTCAGGCTTTTATTGGAAGTTCCACTACCACCATTCACCCCCAGGTTCATTCTGCTTTGCTACTACTCCAACTAGCTCCTGTTCAAGTAGAAGTAGACTATAGACAATAGATTGGAAAAATCTTATCCTTAATTAAGTCCCATGTCCCACTCAGCAATCTTATCCTTAATTAAGTCCCATGTCCCACTCAGCCTGCTCTCTCAATCAACTTCCTGCTCTCTCAATCTTTCCCACTCCCACTCCCTTTCATTATTCCCACTAGATTACCCCTTAATGCAGACGATGTCCCCGACTATTTTAAACTATGCTTTAACTTAACATAAAATTCTCATATTATTTAGTTTAATCATGTCACATCCAATTTGGATGCACGGGACTCAAAATATAACTCTTATCTCCCCAGTGATTATCTAAAGGCAATCCAAAATCACTTCATGTGCCAGGAGGTCTTGCATTACTTGAATGACACACTAATTTTTGATTAATAGTAAAATCCACAGGAGATTTCTATGTTACTTATACTTCATAGTGCAAATCTTGTCAAGCCAGAGGCATTGAGTTGAATTTGTGCAATATGCATATTTTAGGCAGATCAAAGCCACACATTGTGTTTAATTGATTATTTTCCAAAATGTGGGTTTATGGCAGATCATAGATACGAGTACAAGTTTATTCAGAATGTTGTCAGTTTCTAATTCATCCCATTGGTAAAATAATTATTGAATTTTCATTCAAAAAAACTTAGCCTATAATGCAATTAAAAAATTAAAGGCTTATGCAGGCACGTGATGTATCCTGGTTGAAAAAATGGGAGTATAAGCATCAATCTGTAAGAAATCAGAACAGAACTGAAAGGAATGAAAACAGCAAAATAGTAGGATTAAATGAGTTGCCACTGGAAGTATAAACCTGCCTAAATGAATATGGGGTGGACAAAGCTGTCTATTGTGTCATAAAAGAGAAAATCACAGATGCATTGAAACAAGGTACTAATATTCAAAGCAAAAGGACAATTACAGTATTGCGAAACCTAACAAAGAATTAATCTCCAACTACACATTTTGAGAGTTAAAGACCAGAGAATCAAATAAACTTTGGAATTCATGAAGGTCATGCAGGAGAATGCACCACCAATACCATTTTGGAGAAAATGATTAGTTCAAGTACAGGCAGTTCACAAGTTGTGTATGATTTCCATTCATTTGCAAGTCGATTTGTATGCAAGTAAAAACACAGTTGAAGACAATATAAAATAGCTGTTCATAAGTACAAGGAAACATTCATATGTTTAAAATTAATACTAATACACTCCTTTATGAGATCATGCTCTTAAGTACAAGGATTTATAAGTTGAATGTATGTACAGTAAATCGGAGTTCTCTGTACCTGAGGTCAGTGTGGCAGAAGATGGAAATATTGATATTGAAATTCGGCTCTAGTTTGAATCATTGGAAGAAGTATTGTGGAGTATTATGATTTTAAAAAATGAAAATTGTAAACAAGAATGTATTAGACAGTTGTGAGACCAGGTATACATTATCATATAGGAATATGAACAACATCAAGAATACAAGTACAATGAAAATGAGATGTTGATGCTGAAATTGATATGTGAAGTGCTGTGAAAAGACTGTCAGGAATCAGTCTATCAGGGAGTCAGTAAAAATTTTGGAAGCACTGAAGAAAGGACTGATTTGAGATTAAAATGATATTTTTATTCATTTGCAGGATGAGGACATTTCTGGCTAGACCAACATCGACCAGAGGGCTGTTAAGAGTAAACTGCATTGCTGTGGGTCTGGAGTCATATGTAATCCAGACCAGGTAAGGCTTGCAGTTTCCTTTCCTGAAGCAGATGAGGTTTTCCCCCTGACAAATGACAGTAGATTCATGGTTCATTATTAGACTCTTTCTTCCAGGTTTTTTAAAAATTGCATTCAAATTCCACCATCTACCCTGGTTGGATTTAAACCTAGATCATTACCTGGGTCTATGGATCAACAGTCTAGCAATAATACCACAACGCCACCACCTCCCCATTCTGTGGTTGCAGAGAGAGAGAAAAAAACATATTGGTAAGGTGACTGAGGAAGATTGGAATGCCAGGAAGGAGATAAGGAAGATCTAAGACCAGATGGCAGGATGAGATGGTAACAGACTTAAATTTAGCAGGAGGACGAAGATTGTTGCCTGATGGGTGGAGATGAAGAAGGGTTATCAACCTGCTACTCTCATCCTTTGAGTTACTTAGTAAAATCAATTTTATTTGACCAAACGTTTGGTCACCTATCTTCATATTTTTTTTCAATGTGGTAATGGTGCCAAAATTTGTCTGATAACAGTCCTGGAAAACACCTCAGATTGTTTTTCTAAAAAGTAAGAGAAGAATTCAATTATTCAATGATAAAGGAAAACATGTAGTTTGGATTGAAATGCAGTCATGTACAAATATCCTTCCCAGTTTATCATAGTCATCAAACCTCTACCATGAGGCACACACACACTGCTTACAGATATTTTAAGTTCATTTCAGTAAAGATCTTGTGTTAAACAAACTGCTGCACTGTGCACATGAAACAGTGGTGAATTTCTTGAATTCGAACTTTCTATCAGTTTTACAATGGAGAAAAAGGACAAAATGCTAACACCAAGGGAGTTTAACTGTAAATTAAGAGGAGGAACTGATTGCATACACTAAATATTTGGCAATTCCTAAAATAATAGGATTTAATTTTATGTGGGAAGTGCACAAAGTTACACAAAGATTCCTTATTGCATGATCTTAATAAACATTATTTTTCTTCCTTCATAGAATTTGAGCATCTTGAGCTTTTTTTCATTTTTCATCCGAAGGGCAATTGGGTTAACCAAATTGCTATGGGTCTGGAGTCACATGTAGACCAGACGAGGTAAGATTAATGGATTTCTTTCTCTGAAAAACATTAGTGAACCAGTTGGATTTTTATGATAATCACCAGTGGTTACATTGTCACCTTTAGGCTTTTTGTTTCATTTTGAAGGTAATTGAATTTAAATTTCACCATCTGCTATGATAAGAATCAAACCCATGTCCTCTGAGTTCTTGATCCAGTGTCACTATCGTCATACCACCATCTCATCTGAACAGCTGAACACTTAGTGACAAATTCTTAACATAGGAAATTTCTGGTCTAGTCTCAAAATCCATCAGGAGTCCAAATTCTTGATGTCTAATTCAATAGGAAGCAGAATCCATTTCATGGAACTCCTGATCCTAATTACTGTGACCATGTGAATCAAGTTATCTTGTCTCCCTGGCACAACAAATCTTCCACTTTTCGTGGGATCATAACTCAAGGAGCTGTCCAGGAGGACTGCAGATGCTGGACATCAGAGTCAAAAAGTGTGGTTCTGGAAAAGCACAACCAGTCAGGCAGTATCTGAGGAGCAGGAGAGTCAACGTTTCAAGCATAAGCTCTTCATCAGGAATGTCCAAGTAGTCCACCGACATCCCCAGCAGCTATAAGTCTGATTCACTTTTACTTCCCAGTTCTCTAGCCGCTATCAGTGCTTTTGACCTGCTATTTTGTGGCCTTAAATCCTCCACACTGCAACTCTCAAACCCTGGGCTTCTGATTCTTCTCTGTGATGTTGTTCTTGTTCTCTCCATCCTTAAAGCTTCTGCTTTGCTCTATTTCAGCCTGCACTCTGAGCTTCAGGTTTCACTCCCAGCCTGCCAAGAGCATTATTTAATGTCATGCGGGAGGCCCACAGACTGAGTTCCCTGCCAGCTGTATACCCAGCCTATAATCTCTGTTTTCAGGACACAATCCCATCGGAAAAGTCCCACGTGTGGATGGTTCCTACATCTGGCAGAGTCAAAACTCAATATGCCAATATTCTGTTTACTTCTCCCATTACATTAAGAAATAAGACCAGGTGGTTTTACATCAGAATGTTTGAAAAATAGTTGAAGAAATTCCATATGTAGCCATCATAATTATCCAATGCTTTCTATTTCTGGAATTGTTGGATTTAAAATTATAAATTGTACTATTATTTAAGAAAGCATGAAAAGAGAAACTAGGTAAGTACAGATTTGTCATCATAAAGAGATACTGGAATATAGCATTAGAAACAAAGACATTGAGCATTTGGACAAGTAGGAGTTAGTCATAAACAGTCAACATGGGTATATGTAGATTATGTCTCATATAGCTGTTAAGTTAATTTTTTTAGGAAGTCATCAATGTTGTTACTATGGATGGAACTCCATTTGGTATTTGATAAGGTACTGTACATGATTATCTGCAAAATTGAACGTGTTTGGAAATGAAAGTAACTTTGAGTGGAATGTAGGTTGGTGATTGGTTCAGATGTATGAGAATGCAGAGATAATGGAAATATTCTCTTGTTACTGATGTGTCAATCCCCATGGACGGATAAACAAGCAAACAGGCAACAATTCAGTAAAAGAGGCACAAAGTAACTGAATGCCATGTTGCAAACTGTCCAAACATCCTCTTAAACTTAAAAAAACAAAAAATTCCGTACTTAAGAAAACTAAGCTTATGAGAAATTTTAATTAGATTAGATTAGATTAGATTAGATTAGATTAGATTACAGTGTGGAAACAGGCCCTTCGGCCCAACAAGTCCACACCGACCCGCCGAAGCGAAACCCACCCATACCCCTACATTTACCCCTTATCTAACACTACGGACAATTTAGTATGGCCAATTCACCTGACCCTGCACATCTTTGGACTGTGGGAGGAAACCAGAGCACCCGGAGGAAACCCACGCAGACACGGGGAGAACGTGCAAACTCCACACAGTCAGTCGCCTGAAGCGGGAATTGAACCCGGGTCTATGGCGCTGTGAGGCAGCAGTGCTAACCACTGTGCCACCGTGCCGCCCACAATGTATATGTATATACAGAAAGTTGTATTTTTAAAAACCACAGTGCCTGTCACTGGTATTGTGCCATTGTGATACCTGGCTGCAAAGAAATTCAGCTCTGTTTGGCTGGGATGATATCATCTTTTGTGGCTAAAGTGATCTTCATCTTACAGCCTCTAGGTTCTGGGCAAATTCTTCAGTAGACTTGAATATCTTTTCCTATATTTTGAAACCCACATGAGCAGAATCTTCTTTGATTAGGTTTTTATAATAATTCATCACTCTCATAGTTTGTCAATGGACAGGGAGAAACTGACTTTCATGTTTCTTTATGATACTGTAGTTTTATTCTGAAAACTACTTAAGTCACTTTTTTTAAATTCACTCATGGGACATGGGCATCGTTGGATGACCAGCATTTATTAGCATTATATCAATATCTTCTGGAAATAAAATAGTTTAGATCACAATTTATCTTACTATATTATGATTGCAATTTCTAGTGTAAATGTAAAGTTAATTCATATTGATACCCATGAAATATTGTCATATATTTTTAAAAGTCTTTTAATTGCAAAAGTATCTTTAACTTTGTCACCAATTGGGCCATGGTGTGTATTTGTACATCAGTATTTCAACAGTTCTCCCTTGTATTACATTTTCTCAAGTAGGAGTTAAGGGAGCATAAACACAGATATTGCCAGAACAAGTTTAAAGTCATGCTGTAATAATTTTCTCCCCCTCTCTTTTCCAGCCAACTTCTTCATCTCCCACAGACAAGCAAAATTTACATTCAAAGATAAATCTATGTGTGGTTATCAGGCAGGAATAAAGTGTTTCTTTTTGACAATTCCAATCGTTCAGCATATAGCAGTCAGAGGAACAAAATTGGAGTTAAAACACACAACCAGATATATTTATTTATTTCATTTTCATGTGCCTTAAATTAATGTTTCCACCTGATTGTAGTCCACGCGATAATTTAGATACATTTCTGTGAAAGTAAAGAATGCATGCAAAAGAGAATCTGAAGGTAACAAGGACAGAGGGCACAGAGTTGTTCACATATCCACTGTCAAACCATACATTTGTTGATTTTTACAACATTAGCAGTACCAAGGCAATTTTATTCACATCAGAATTTTTTTTAATTGTTAAAGCTTAATTTAAATACATTGGCAGGTCAATATAAAATAATCTGAGTAATTAATCCAAGCCTCTGAGTTAACATAACCACATCAGTATAGCAATAGCATTACTATTTTTAATTGGAATAATTGACCATTATAAACTAACATGTCAGAATTAAGAGCAATCAATATGCCAATTCTAATTTTAATGCCTCAGAAGAATTGGGCTACTTCAGTACAGAACGATGTCTATTATGGCAGCTAAGCATCCAGCCATACATCCTCTGTGTCTTTTGTCAGAATTTTGTGGGCAGAATGAACAACACAGGAAACTGTCACTCAGAGAAGCAAATGCAACAGAGTTGAAGCTCTAGAAGCTGTATAACTGAAAAGTAATTAGAAAGATTGTCTGGACATACCACATAGCAACAAAGAGCAGAACAAACGTTGAATCAATCCTCATGATGAGATTTTTAAACATGAGGGGAAACATTTGCTCATGACAAAAGCTTAAATTAGCTAAACTTACCACGTTACATTTGCCACAGAGCTCTACTTTTTTTTTCCTGAGCATTATTTTATATTTTTGTATTTTTCTGTAATCACATTGGGCAGAAGTTTTCCCCCCCTCGAATGGTTTGAGTACCTTGTAATGTCCAAAAAGGTAGGGAAATATGAAGAGATTTGAAAACATAAGGTTCTCAACATCAAGAAAATGTTTTTCAATTTTCCCTATAAACCTTAAATAGTGACTTCAGAATCTTGTCATTGAGTATTTCCAAGTATTTACATCTCATTTAAATCCCAAAGAAACTTATTTTTCTTCTCTCCAATTTGTCTCTCCTTCACTGAGAAACTGAATGTTGCAAAATCCCAACATATTAATCGGAGTGGGTATCAAGTGCATGCTTAGCCTGCCCTAGCTGTTATGCAACTACTTCTTCAGAACAATGTCATGCATGGTCCATGGAGACCATCCTGGTTGATCACTCAGCCACCAAATAATGATCAGAAAACTATCAGCCATACCACGTCATTTTGCTTGGTCTAGGATCAATTCTCATATCACTTCAACCCTTCAACACTTCCGAAGGGCCTGTTTCCACACTGTAAGTAATCTAATCTAAAACTATCAGCCATACCACGTCATTTTGCTTGGTCTAGGATCAATTCTCATATCACTTCAACCCTTCAACACTTTATCTTGGAACTTGGGAGAACCTCTACAGTTTGCATTCTTCTGCCAGATTAGGTTAAGATTTTAGACAAGTTGTGTAAGTCGGCAAATGCATGGCAAATGTAGTATGATGGGAATAAATGAGAGGTTCTCTATTTTGGTAGCAAAAACAGGCAGGCAGTTTGTTATCTGAATGTTGATAGATTGGGAAAGGGGGAGATGCAACGAGAGCTGAGTGTCCATTAACAGTAGTCGCTGACAGTAAGCATGTAAATCCATCGGGTGGTGAAGAAGGCAAATGACATGTTCATAGAATCATACTGTAAAGAAGAGGCTTGTTGGCCGATCTAACCTGCACTGACCAAAATACTACATTAGTCCCACTTATCATCACTTGGCCATAACCTTGAATGTTATGACACCTCAAGTGCTCATCCAAGTAATTTTTAAAGGTTTTGAGGTTTTCTACCTCAACTATCCTCTCAGGCAGTGTATTTCAGATTCCCACTACCCCTGGTTCGAAAACATTTTCCTTAAATCCCCAGTAAACCTCCAGCCTCTTACTTTAAAATTATGCATCCTTGTTATTGATCCTTCAACTAAGGGGAACAGCTGCTTTCTATCCACCCTGTCCATGCCTGTCGTAATCTTACACCTCCATCATGACCCCTTTCAACCTTATCTACTCCAAAGAAAACAACCTAAGCTTACAAGGCTCTTCATAGATATTTGGCCATCATAACAAGAGGATTCGAGTTCAGGAGCAGGGATGTTTTAATGCAACTATACAGGGAATTGGTAAGACCACACCTGGATTGCAGTTTTAATCTCTTTTTCCGAGGATGGATGTTCTGGTTATTGAGAGTGTGCAAAGAAGGTTTACCAGACTGATTCCTGGATAGCATATGACGTATGAAGAGAAATTGGATCAGTTAAAATCACTAGAATTTAGAAGACTGAGGGGGATCTAATAGAAATGTATAAAATCCTAACAGGATAGATGCAAGTTAGATGTTATTGATGACGGGGGAGTCCAAAACCAGGGGTCACAGTCTCAGGTATGAGATAGGTCATTTAGAACAGAAGTGATGAGGAATTTCTTCATCCAGGAAGTGGTCAGCCTGTGAAATTCTCTGCCACAGAAAACTGATGAGGCAAAACTATTGAAGACATTCAAGAAAGATGTATATATAGTTCTTAGGATTAAAGGGATCAACGGATATGGGGAAAAAGTGGGAACATGGGACTGAGCTGGATGACCAGCCATGATCAAATTGAATGACAGAGCAAGCTCAAAGGGCCAAATGGCCTACTCCTGCTCCTACATTTTATATTTCTAGGTCACATACTGGGTCAGTAGCAAACCTCATGTATCTTCATAGGATGTTTTGCACTCAGATGGACGCATGCATCTTATGGCTCAGCTTGTTTTCTTAGCAGTCGCTCACTTTACATTTACTTGGAGGCTGCTAGCTTCTGTCTACTTCACATTGCTTTCTTAGCGCTTCCTCACTAACTTCAGCACTAACAACCTTGTACTTTCTTAGCATATCAGGCTTTTAGTGATCAGTTGCAGCCTTTCAAACTGTGTGGCTTGCAAGTTGTGACGATGGGGAGCACTGAACATTCAATGGGGTGAACGTGTTAAGCACCATCAGATACCACCTGCCCATGCACCTGCAGCTTACCTGCCAAATACACAGTGTTCCTCAACAGATAGCCTTGTGTTAAAATCAAAAGAACCAATTTTTAGTGGGGTAAAGAAGGTCTTGGCTTTTCTATATTTTTTAATAGAATATGGGTGTTGCTAGGAAGACCAGCATTTATTGCCCATCTTTAATTGCCTAGAGGGTAGTTAAAAGTTGTGGTATGGAGTTACATGTAGGCCAAACGAGTTAAGGATGGCAGATTTCCTTTATTAAAAGGCATTGGTGAACAAGGTAGGTTTTTTTAACAATCAGCTGTGGTTACATGGTTATCATTAGGGCAGCTTTCTATTCTGGATTTTTGTTGAATTCAAAATCCACCATCTGCCATGGTGGGATTCAAATCGATATTCCAGAACATTGGCCTAATCTTTTGGGTTGCTGGTCCAATAACATTACCACTACACCAGCACCTCCCCATAACTGCCTTTGAATTGAGTAACTCACCAGGTCAATTAAGAGTCAATCACATTGATGTAGGTCTAGACTACCAGATAGACAAGACAAGATAAGCATGGCAGATTTCTTTCCCTATAGGACATTTGTGAAGTAGATGGGGTTTTATAACAGTTAGTGATTGTTGTTACAGTCACCATTTGTAAGGCCATCTTTATAAACCAGAACTTATTAAGTGAGTCAAGCTGCCATAGTGGGATTTGAGCCCTTGTCCCAATTATCCTGGGTCTCCAAATGAATAGTTCAATGAAATGCTAACATTGAAGTGCAACGAGTTGGCTTCAGTCCTCAATGTCATCTGGCTAATAGCTAAACCTCTCCAAAGCATGATGGGAAAAGAAGCCAACTCCGTTAAACATCAGTCTACCATGGAAAGGAAAAGTAGAACCAGATGCTTGATGTTAAGGGCCACTCGACCTTTGTGGTTGCAAAGGTTGCTACATTAAGGACTAATAAGAGCACAATGGAGCAGATGTGTCTTTTTTACATGACCCTTGGATGGATGACCTCAGAATCATGAGCATCGTGGTCAGGGGTGTATTATTAAACATTCTGGAAGATTGGAGGAAAATATATAAAAGATGGTACATCAGAAGCATTGATAACAACAACAATGGAGAAGCCATTGAGGAAGGAAGACCTGGAGTATAGAACTCAGAGAAGATAACGAACCATCAGAGTGAACTTGGCCAGTTCACCTTGCATAGGTAATATCAAAGTCTAAGTCCTGATTCTTGCAATTTCATGTAAAGAGTGACAGGCTAGAATAATGATTTAAATACAAAGTTATTAAGAATATGTGAATATCTGTGTAAGTACTAATAAAGGTTAAGTCACACTGGATTTTAGTTTGAGTGACTCTTTGTCCACCCCATCAGTTAACACCCTACAGGGTCAACACATGGTTCAAAGATGCCAATTATCAGAGGCTAGCTGCTTCAAGGAGTCATTTACATGTAGAGAATGAGAAATGATTCACTGTGACAACTTCTTTCATCCTTGGCATGACTGAAGATGCTACTCATCACTCACATTGGTATAACTTAACAAGGTAAGGCAGTGCAAATTAGACTACATTACATATTATAATAGTGCAAGTGAGATTATATTTACAAAAGTAAAAGATTACAATGATATTTCAACCTGTGCCACCTTTGTGCACTCAGTAAATGTTCTTCTTCCACTTCCTCCCAATGCATCTAAGTGCATTTCTGACTTCTGGAGCTGATGTGGAGTAAGCCTGCTCTTTGGTTGGCCCTGTTAGAACATAGGTAAAAATAATGAATGTAGATGCTGGAAACCAGAGTTTAGATTAGAGTGGTGCCGGAAAAGCACAGCAGTTCAGGCAGCATCTGAGGAGCAGTAAAATCGACGTTTTGGGCAAAAGCCCTATATTCCTGATGAAGAGCTTTTGCCCGAAACATCGATTTTACTGCTCCTCGGATGCTGCCTGAACTGCTGTGCTTTTCCAGCAGCACTCTAATCTAAACCCTGTTAGAACATAGAACATTACAACGCAGTACAGATCCTTTAGCTTTCGATGTTGCACCGACCTATGAAACCAATCTGAAGTCCATCTAACCTACACTTCCATTATCATCCATATATTTATCCAATGACCATTTTATGCCCTTAAAGTTGGCAAGTCTACTACTGTTGCAGGCAGGGCATTCCACGCCCTTACTAGTCTCTGACTAAAGAACCTACCTCTGACATCTGCCCTATATCTATCACCTGAAGAAGGGCTTATGCCCGAAACGTCGATTCTCCTGTTCCTTGGATGCTGCCTGACCTGCTGCGCTTTTCCAGCAACACATTTTCAGCCTATATCTGTCACCCCTCAATTTAAAACTATGTCCCTTCATACTAGCCATCACCATCTGAGGACAAAGGCTCTCATCGTCCACCCGATCTAATTCTCTGATGTTAAAAATCACACAACACCAGGTTATAGTCCAACAGGTTTATTTGGAAGCACTAACTTTCGGAGTGCTGCCCTTTCATTAGGTGGTTGTGGAGCAGCGCTCCAAGAGCTAGAATTTCCAAATGGACCTGTTGGACTGTAACCTAGTGTTGCGTGATTTTTAACTTTATAAACGCCAGTCCAACACTAGCATCTTCGAATCATTATTCTCTGATCATCTTGTATATCTCTATTAAGTCACCTATGAACCTTCTCCTCTCTAACGAAAATAGGCCTAAGTCCCGCAGCCTTTCCTCATAAGACCTTCCCTCCATACCAGGCAACATCCTGGTAAATCTCCTTTGCACCCTTTCTCATGCTTCCACATCCTTCCTGTAATGCAGCGATCAGAACTATATGCAATACTCCAAAAGCGGCTGCGCCAGACTTTTGTACAGGTGCGACGTGACTTTGTGGCTCTAAAACTCAATCCCTCTACCAATAAAAGCTAACACACCGTAAGCCTTCTTAACAACCCTATCAATCTGGGTGGCAACTTTCAGGGATCTATGTACACAGACACTGAGATCTCTCTGCTCATCCACTCTACCAAGAATCTTAGATTTGCTCAGTACTCTGTATTCCTGTTACTCCTTCCAAAGTGAATCACCTCACACTTTTCCACATTAAACTCCATTTGCCACCTCTCAACTCAGCTTTGCAGCTTATCTATGATCCTCTGTAATCTGCAACGTCTTTTGGCTTCATCCACAAATCCACCAACCTTCGTGTCATCTGCAAATTTACTAACCCATCCTTCTATGCCCTCATCCAGATCATTTATAAAAATGACAAATAGCAGTGGCCCCAAAACAGATCCTTGCAGTACGCCACTAGTAACTGAACTCCAGGATGAACATTTCCCATTGACCACCATCCTTTGTCTTCTTTCAGCTAACCAATTACTGATCCAAAACTACTAAATCACTCTCAATCCCATGCCTCTGTATTTTCTGCAATAGCCTACCATGAGGAAACCTTATCAAATGCTTTACTGAAATCCATATACACCACATCAGCCACTTTACCCTCATCCACCTGTTTGGTCACCTTCTCAAAGAACTGAATAAAGTTTGTGAGGCACGACCTACCCTTCACAAAACCATGTTGACTATCCCTAATCAACTTTTTCCTTTCTAGATAATTATAAATCCTATCTGTTATAATCCTTTCCAACATTTTACCCACAACCAAAGTAAGACTCACTGGTCTCTAGTTACCATGGTTGTCTCTACTCCCCTTCTTGAACAAGGGGACAACATTTGCTATCCTCCAGTCTACTGGCACTATTCCTGTAGACAATGAAGACATAAAGATCAAAACCTAAGATTCTGCAACCTCCTCACTAGCTTCCCAGAGAATTCTAGGATAAATCCCATCCAGCCCTGGAGACATCTATTTTCACACATTCCAGAATTTCTAACACCTCCTCCTTAACCACTTCCTCCCTGCCTGACAGGTATATACTTATCAAGGACTCGCAGTAGCTGTTCCTTGAACAAGCTCCACATTTCAATTCTGCCCATCCCCTGCAGTTTCCTTCCCCATCCTATGCATCCTAAATCTTGCCGAATTGCATCATAATTGCTTTTCCCCCAGTTTTAATTCTTGCCATCTGGTATATACCTATCCTTTTCCATCACTAAAGTAAACGTAAACGAATTGTGGTCACTGTCACCAAAGTGCTCACTGACCTCCAAATTTAACACTTGGCCTGGTTCTTTACCCAATACCAAATCCAATGTGGCCTTGCCTCTTGTTGTCCTATCTATGTACTATGTCAGGAAACCTCCTGCACACATTGGACAAAAACTGACCCATTTAAAATACTCGAACTATAGGTTTTCCAATCAATATTTGGAAAGTTAAAGTCTCTCATAACAACTACCCTGTTACTTTCGCTCCTGTCCAGAATCATCTTTACAATCCTTTCCTACACATCTCTGGGACTTTGTGGAGGCCTACAGAAAAGTCCCAACAGGGTGACCTCTCCTTTCCTGTTTTTAACCTCTGCCCATATTTCCTCAGTAGATGAGTCCTCATCAAACATCCTTTCTGCCACTGTAATACTATTCTTGACTAACAATGCCATAACTTTCCCACTTTTACCACCTTCCCTGATCTGACTGAAGCATCTAAACCCCAAAACCTGCAACAACCATTCCAGTTCCTGCTCTATCCATGTCTCCAAAATGGCCACAACATCGAAGTCTTAGGTAGCAACCCATGTTGCAAGTTCACCCACCTTACTCTGGATGCTGCTGCAAGCCCTAGTACATCAGCTCCAGTACCTTTGGACCTAAAGGTCCCAAGCCTAAAGATCTCTTGTCCAGATGCAGATTTATCTCCTCAATGTGAACTTTTGTAAGCTCAGGGATCATCAGATGGAGGGGCTGTACATTACTGGAGTGTTCTGAGAGTAGGCTTCTGGGGGTCTTGCATGACCCTCCTTCTTCCAGTGGAAATCTGCTGACACAACTCTGTCTCCCTGAGAGGAAGAGCAACTGGAGTGAGAACACAATCCCTTGTTCTCCTGTCACATTGCCAATTATGTTGAACATCTATATCTAGAGTGATTGAGTACAGGTCTGTGCATATTCAGCAGGCACTGAGAATGTTTGAGTAAAAGCAAAAAAAACTGCATGCTCGTAATCTGAAAAAATAATGGTGCTGGAGAAACTGAACAGGTCAGGCAGCAACTGGAGAGGGAACAGAGTTAGATTTCCAGTCTGACTTGTCTGTTCTAAAGAACAAAAGAAGATTATGCTCAGGCCATTATCTTGAGGTTCCAAACCTTCCATTTTTGGGAAGGCAAGGGGTGAGGATGCCACAAACATTTGCAGAGGGATATAGACAGGTTACACAAGTTGACAAAAACTTGGTAGAGAAATATAATGTGGGGAAATGTGAGATTAAGCATTTTAGCAGGAAGAATAGAGGAGCTCAATATTATTTGATTAAAGAAAGACTACTGCAAGTTGCAGAACAGAAAGATTTGTGAATCTTCATGCACGAATCACAAAAGGCTAGCATCCAAGTTCAGCAGATAACATGGAAGGCAAATGGAGTATTGGCCTTTATTTCAAAGGGAATTAAGTATAAAAGTAGGAAGGATTTGCTAAAACTATGCAGGCACTAGTCAGCCCACACCAGGAATACTGTGAACGGTTTTAGGTTCTTCATTTAAGGAAAGGTATACTGGCATTGGAGGCAGTCCAGAGAAGGCTCCTAGGCTGATACCTGCTATGGAGGGACTGCCTTATGAGGAGAAGTAGATTGGAATTTAGAAGAATTAAGGCAATGTTATTGAAAGATGCAAGATTCTTAGAGACTTGCCAGGGTAGATGCTGTAAAGAGGTTGTTTCCCCTTGTGGGAGAGTCTAGGACCAGAGATCATAACTTTAGAATAAGAGGTTCTACATTTAAGACAAAGAAAGCCTTCTCTCAAACAATAATGCATCTGCAAATTTTTTTATTTCAGAGCACTGTTGAGGCTGGGTTATTAAGTATGTTCAAGGCTGAAATAGATTTTTAATCAGTAAGTGAATTGAGGGTTATGATGAAAAGGCAGGACTATGGAGTTGAGTATTCTCAGATTAGCCATATTCTCATTGAATGGCAGAGCAGCCTGAATAGGCTACTTATGCACCTACATTTTATGCTCTTATTTAGGTATGACTCCAAACAGTGGAGAAATTTCCCCCGTGTCCATTGACTTCAGTGTTGGTGGAGCTTTCAAATGCCACACTTGGTTATGTGCTGCCTTGATGTTAAGGGTAGTCACGCTCATTTTGCTTTTTGATATAAGATCTTTTATCAATTTCTGGACAAAGACTATGATGAAGTCAGGAGTGAACTGACACTGATGAGGCTATTTTCGCCACTCACTGATTTTGATCATTATTTGAACATGATTCCACAGAAGGTATTCCAGAGCTTTGGGCCCAGGCAACTGAAGGCATGGCCCACAATGTTTGAGCAACTAAAATCGCAAATGCTCAAGAGGTCTGAAAGAGAAAAATGCAGAAAAGGTGAGGTCATCGAAGTATTTGTAAACAAGGAAGAGAACTGTAAAATCAAGATGCTGCTTGACAGAATCAATGTTGTGCAATGAGCACAGTGAAGATAGGAGAATAAAACTTAGTAAAAATTAAGATATAGGCAGTAGAGTTTTGTCTGAGCTGAAGCTTATGGAGGGTAGAATGCAGGAGATCAACCAGCCTTTGTCAAACTTTAGCCAAAGAGATGGGCTTTAAGGAATTTCTTAAATAATGTGAAAAAGAATTAGAAAATCTGGAGGGTTTATGGAGGGAATTAGGATCAAAGAGGCTGAAAGCATGTTCATTTTTGTGGGACCAAAGATAGAACATAGAACATAGAACAGTGGAAAAAGATTCTCACTGTCGACCATATCTAAACCCCTAATCATCTTGTACACCTCTATCAAGTCACCCCTAAACCTTCTTTTCTCCAATGAAAACAACCCCAAGTGCCTCAGCCTTTTCTCATACGATCTTCCTACCATACCAGGCAACATCCTGGTAAACCTCCTCTGCACCCGTTCCAGTGCCTCCACATCCTTCCTATAGTATGGCGACCAAAACTGCACACAATACTCCAGATGCGGCCACACCAGAGTCTTATACAACTGCAACATGACCTCAGGACTCCGGCAGAAGGCCAACTGGTAAAGAATTAGAAGAATCTAATAATAATTGCCAAGGGTAAGTTTTAAGCAACAGATTGAGTGAGGTGAAAGTAGCCGGTGTTACTGATGAAATTGACAGTCTTTGGAATGAAGCATATGTAGGGCTGGAAGTTCAAAAATACATTCATTTCATGTTACCTTGACAAGTACAGAAATGTAGAGACAGAATTTATGCAGTTGGGAAAGCAGATAGGAGGACCCATACAATAAGATGCTATGTCATCTGCAATTTGCCTGCCCATCTACGTCTACACTGCTGAGATTTTCAGAGCAACAGGAGAGTTGTTGGGTAGGCTGTCTGTCTGCAGCAGAGTCAAAGCCCGTAATTGGGCAACTAATGCATGCTTAAGAGCTTCATCCCACCACCCCACTGATGTAATAAGTTTGACCCTGCATGAGTTGCTGGTCAGCGGAACAGGGGAGGGATTTTTCCTTTATGCACTCCCTTAGTTCTGGTTGGAGCCAAGGTTTTTCCTCACCGATCTATTCCCGCAACCCTACCCCAGAACCTGTCCAACACACCCTCCACCTCCCTCATCATTTATTTAATAATGTATTCAAGGCAGTACCAGCAATAGCTATTCTCTCCAGAGGAGCTACCAGTACTGTAGATCTGTTTCCCTCCAACTGGTTGGCAGCTTTGTGAGACAAGACGTTTTCCTGGACAGAAGTGGAAGGTTTGCCCCATAACACTTAATGCCCAGTTGACCAATAAATGATGCAAGCCAGCAAACTGGAGGTAGGCTTGCCCCATCATTCACTGGATGTGGGGAAGACTCTCTCAGTGTTCAATCCACTCCATATCATCAACTGAGGAACCTTTGCTTAATATTAGCATTCACTGGCAAACACTTTTGGAAAGGTGTAAACAAAACTCTTATGGCATCAAGATATTCTTACGTTTTTTATAGCCAATTAAATAGTTTTTGAAGTGATAGTGTAGGAAATACAGCAGCCAATGTGTGTGCAACAACATAATAATGACCAGATAATCTGTTTTTTTGTAGTCATGTTTTTGGTGTATAAATATTGGCCAGACCTCCAAAGATAATACCACTGCTCTCTTTCAAAGTATCATCATTGTATCTTCACTGTTCACCAGTGCATACAGGACCTTGGTTTAATGCCTCTGGATAAATGACACATCTGAGGTTAATACACGTCTTCAGTACTACACTGGAATCTCAGACTGGGTTTATGTGTTCAGTTCTCGGGGTTCAGATTAGAGAATGCTGCCAACTGAAGCATGCCTGCAGGATTAAATATGCATGATCATTAACTTAAAGGAGACAGTAACTTCAATAATTAGTAACATAAGCAACATCAACAGAGAAAACAGCATGCTTTGAACCATAGTAAAATCTGCTTATGAAAGGGAAATTAAACACTGAAGGCAAACTGTGCTTGTTTGGCCATCTGCCAATAATATTTCAAAGCAAAAACAGAGTGATGACTGAATTTCAGCTCCTCTCTGTATTGAGAGAATGCTGGCTCATATGTAGGAGCATTATAGATGAATTTTATGATTAGTTTTATGATTAACTTTGGACCATTTTCTTTATTATATAGACGGATCATAATTGCTAGCTGCTAGGATGATGGAAGCAAAAGAAAGACTTGCATTTATAAAACAAGTATCTATTTCTCACAATAGATGCATTGGAATTAATCAAATAACTTTAATCCTAGTCATGATTTGTCACCGCTGGTTACATCTTTTATTTTCAGTTATTTATGATATGAAGGCTATTTTAAAAGGTAAATCAGGCTTCCAGCTCAAACTTATCAAGCACTTATTTAAATGTAATTATGACTTTAATGAATGTATTGCATGAGGAAATAATTAATTTTTGATAACTGAAACAAATGGTTTATACGAGCTGTGTATTGCTCTAAATCTTCCACCCATGCCATAAAGCAATGGAATTCCATGACACCACCCCCTAATTTGCAAATTTGGGTGTTTCAGTGGGATTTGTGGTGCAGAACAGCTTGAATTTGTTTGCCCTGATCACAGCTGCAGTGGAAATCTGGTGTATTCTGTTTCTTGCTGCTTCTTGGGTGCTTGTGGTGTACAGGAGTAGACTTGCAGTCTTGTGAAAATAATGAAAACTTGTGAAAATAATTGTCAAATGTGAAGCAAAAAAACATAAGGAGATGTGGAAGAGAAAAGACTTGCTTTTAAGTGGCTCCTTTCATAGCCTTAAGACAACGTAAGATGCACTACAATCAATGAAGTACTTTTCAAGCTTTGATACCAGTAAAGTGCAGCTTTGTCCTGAAGAAGGGCATGTGCCCGAAACGTCGAATCTTCTGTTCCCTAGATGCTGCCTGACCTGCTGTGCTGTTCCAGCAATAAAGTTTCAGCAGCTTTGTCTTGCCAATTGTGTTTTGAAATCAACTCTACATTGTAAATTAGTGACTTGGAGGAAGGAAGCAAATGTACTATAGCCAAATTTACAGACCGTGCAAATAGGGGAGAGACAATTTCCGAGAGGGATATAAATATTTTACAGACAGATCTTGATAGGTTAAGTAAGTGGGCAAAAAGTTCGCAGATGGAATATAATGTGAGAAAATGCAAAGTTGTTTAGTTTGGAAAGAAGAACAAAACAACAGTTTTTTTAAAAAAAGAGACAAACTGCAGAAAACTGCAACATAAAGGAACTTGGGGGTACTTGGCTTTTTTAATTCATTCATGGGATGTTGGTTTCTCTGGCTTGGCCAGCATTTATTGCAAATAAAAAATCAAAAGGACAGCAGATGCTGGAAATCACAAACAAAAACAGAAATTGCTGGAAAAAGTCAGCAGGTCTGACAGTATATGTGGAGAGAAATCAGAGTTAACATTTCTGGTCCAGTGACCTTCTTCAGAACAGCATTTATTGTACATCCCTAATTGCCCAGAGGGTACTTAAGAGTCAACCACATTGCTATGGATCTGGAGACACATGTAGCCAGACAAGATAAGGATGGCAGTTTCCTTCTCTGAAGGAAATTAGTGAATTAGATGCCAATGGTTTCATGGTTAACACTAGACTTTTAATTCCAGATTCTTTATTGAATTCAAATTCCACCATCTGCCACAGCAAGATTCAAACCCAGGTCCCCAGATCATTAGTTGAGTTTCTGGATTAATAGTCGAGCAATAAAATCACTAGGCCATTGCCTTCTCACTTATGCATGAAACATAGCAATTTAGCACAAAGTGCAGCAAGTAATTCAGTCTAATGGAATGTTGGCCCTTATTTCAAGGGGATTGGAGGATAAAAGTAGGGAAGTCTTACTGCAATTATAAAAAGTGCTGGTGAGATCACATCAGGAGAATTAGAACATAGAACAGTACAGCACAGTACAGGTACTTCAGTCCTCGGTGTTGTGCTGGCCTTCTATGTTACTCTAAGATCAAATGTACCATTCATTGTACTAACTTCCACGTGCCTATCCAAGAGTTGCTTAAATGTCCCTAATGTATCTGACTCTACTACCACTGCTGGCAGTGCATTCCAGGCACCCACCCCTCCTTGAGTAATGAACCTACCTCCCCTAAACCTTTCTCCAATTACCTTAAAATTATGTTCCCTCGTAATAGACATTTCTGCCATGGGAACAAGTCTCTGGCTCTCTACTCCCCCTTGGATGATGATGGGATAGTGTAGGGGGAGAGAATAGTTCACAGGTCAGCGCAACATCGAGGGCCAAAAGGCCTGTTCTGCGCTGTATTGTTCTATGTTCTATGCATCTCAAAATCTTGTATACCTCTATCAAGTCACCGCTCATCCTTCTTCGCTCCAATTAGAAAAGCCCGAGCTCCCTCAACCTTTCTTCATAAGACATGCCCTCCAGTCCAGGCAGCATCCTGGTAAATCTCCTCTTCATCCTCTCTAAAGCTTCCACATCTTTCCTGTAATGAGGACTCTATAGAGCTATAGCATAACCTCGCTGTTCTGAAACTCAATTCCCTTGCTTATGAAAGCCAGCACACCATACGCCTTCTTAACAACCCTATCAACCTGGGTGGCAGCTTTGAGGGTTCTGGGGACATGGATCCCAAGATCCATCTGTTCTTCCACATTGCCAAGAGTCCTGCCTTTAACCCTGTATTCTGCATTCAAATTTGACCTTCCAGAATGAATGACCTCACACTTTTCCAGGTTGAACTCCGTCTGCCACTTATCAGCCCAGTTCTGCATCCTGTCAATGTCTTGTTGCAACCTACAACAACCCTCTACACTATCCACAACTCCACTAACCTTTGTGTCATCGGCAAACTTACTAACCCCCTCTTCCACTTCCTCATCCGAATCACTTATAAAAATCACAAAGAGCAGAGGCTCCAGAACGGATCCCTGCGGAACACCACTGGTCACCAAGCTCCAGGCTGAATACTTTCCATTAACCACCACCCTCTGTCTTCTGTAGGGCAGCCAAATCAGAATCCAGACAGACAGGTTTCCCTGCATCCCATCCCTCCTTACTTTTTGAATGAGTATACCATGGGGAACCTTAACAAACGTCTTGCTAAAATCCATGTACATCACTTCCACTGCTCTACCTTCACCAACGCGTTTTGTCACGTTCTCAAATAATTCAATAAGGTTTGTAAGGCATAACCTGCCCCTCACAAAGGCATGCTGAATATCTCTATCAAACTATAGTTTTCCAAGTAATCATAAATCCTGTCTCTTAGAATCCTCAGCAATACTTTGCACACCACAGACATAAGACTGACTGGTCTGTAATTCCCAAGATTATCCCTATTCCCTTTCTTGAACAATGGAATAAATTTTTCACCCTCCAATCATTTGGTATTATTCTAGTGGACAGGATGCAAAGATCATCGTCAAAGGCACAGCAATCGTTGCCCTCACTTCCAGTAATAACTTAGGGTATATCCCGCTCAGCCCAGGGGATTTATCTATCCTTACGTTTTTCAAACTTTTCAGCACATCCACCTTCCTAACATCAACCTGTTCTAGCACATCAGTTCTGTTTCACTCTGTCCTCAGAAACATCAAGGTCCCTATTGTGAGCAGTTTTTCTCCTTTATTTAAGCAAGTATATTATTTCACTGGACGCAGTTCAGAGGTTCACTAGGATGATCCCTGGTATGGAGGTTTTGTCTTATGAGCAAAGACTCATCAAGTTGGGACTCTACTCACTGGAGTTTAGAAGAATGACCAGTGAAATATATAGGATTCTTCTGCAGCTTTACAGGGTAAATTCTGAAAGGATGTTTCCCTTCAGGAGAAAGTCTAGATCCAGATAGTATAGTCTCAGAATAAAAAGCATCAATTTAAGACTGAGATGAAGATGAATTTCTTCTCTCAGTGTGTTGTGAATCTTTGGAATTCCTTGCCACAGAAAGCTGTGAGGGCAGAGTCCTTGTGTACATTTTAGGCTGAGATAGATTTGTGACCAATAGGGGAATCAAAGGTTATGGGGAAATGTAAGAAAGTGAATGTGAGGAATGATCCAGTTGAATGGCAGAGCAGACTTGAGGAGCCGAACACCCTACTCCTGTTCATATTTCTCATGATCTTAACATTCTCTGACACATTGAAAACTTTTTGACAGCAATATAATGTGGAGAAAAGTGAGATTCTGCACTTAGGGAGGAAGAATAGAGGAGCTGAATATTACTTAAATGTAGAAAGACTGCAGAAAGCTACAGACCAGAGGGATTTGGCAGTCCTTGTGTATGAATCACAAAAAGCTATCATACAGGTTCAACAGATAAGCTTCTTAGAGGACTTGACAGAGTAGATACGGAGACGTTGTTTCCCCTTATGAAAGAATCTAGGACCAGAGGGCATAATCTTTGAATAAGGGGTCACACATGTAAGACTGAAGTGAAGAAGAATTTCTTCTCTTAGAGGGTTGTCAATCTGTAGAACTCTTTGCCACATAGGAGAAAGTGAGGACTGCAGATACTGGAGTCAAAGAGTGTGGCGCTGGAAGAGCACAGCTGGTTAGGCAGCAAGATCCTCTTTTTTTTATTCATTTGTGGGGCTTGCATGTCACTGGCTGGCCAGCATTGATAGCCCATTCCTATTTGCCCTTGAGAAGGTGGTGGTGAGTTGCCTTCTTGAATCACTGCAGTCCACTTGCTGTGGGTTGACCCACAATGTCGATAGGGAGGGAATTCCTCGGATTCCTGCTCCTCGGATGCTGTCTGACCAGCTGTGCTTTTCCAGCACCACACTTTTTGACTCTTTACTATATAGGGCTATTAAAGCTGACTAATTAAGGCTGGGATAGACAGATTTTTAAATTTAGAATGAATCAAGAGTTATGGAAAAAAGGCAGGAAAATGGATTTGAGCATTATCAGGTCAGCACTGTATGGCAGATAAGACTTGATGGACTGAATGGCCTACTTCTGCTCTTATGTCTTATGGTCTTAAAATAATATTTGAAAATTTACATTGAGCCCATACCTTGATAAATGTGTATAACTACTCAGAGCATTCAAGTCAATTTCAAAGACACTGTGACTAAAAATGTATTCAGGCCTGACTTTTTCAAGATTCTTTTTCTCTCTAGTGGGTTTTATTACACATTATATGAAAAAGATACAAAGAGTTCTAACGTGTTCTTTCTAAATCATGTTAAAAGTTAACTGAGACAAAAGCTAGGGATCTTGCTGCATCAACAGAAGATTGTGAACTTCTCATTTTGCAAGTTAGATGCACATTTCCAGGAATCACTCAATGTTGACGATGAGCTTCATCTGCACCTTTAATAATTAGTTACCAAATTTGCTTTCTTGCAGACTGATTGAATCCATCAGGGACAATTCACAGCATTAAAAAATTATTATAGTACAGAAGAAAGCCATTTGGCCCATCATGTCTACACAGGCTCGTCATAATTTAGTACCATTTTCCTGCCTTTTCTATGTAACTATACACACCATTTCTATTCAAATAACCATTTGATGCCTTTGTGAATACCTTGATTGAACTGCCTTAGCTACACTTACAGACAATTCATTCCAATTAAGTACTTACTATGATAAACATTTGTTTTTCCTCACCTGTCATTTTCTTCTTTTTGCAAATTACTTTAAATCTGTGCCCTCTCGCTTGCGATCTTTTTATGAGTAGGAACAGCTTTTTTCCTTTTTAGTCAGTCCAGACTGTCATATGATTTTGAAATCTTTGAACAAATTTCCTCTTAGTCTCTCCTCTCCAAGGAAACAAAGTTCCTGATCTCTGGAACCATGATGCAAACTGCTTCTACTCTCTCCAATGCATTCACATCCTCTGTGAAGTGTGGCACCAGAATGATACAAAATACTCCAGCTGGAATCTAACTAGTAGCTTAGAGAAGTACAGCATAACTTGCTTGTTGTTGTACTCCATCCTTCTACCAATGAATGACCATTCCATCAACTTGTCGATATCCTTTTGAAGTTCTGGGACTTGTGTTTGGTCAATTGAATCACAAGGGCTGTAGTGTGAGCTTTAAATTAATTAGAGAGAGGAAATGTATGCTTACAGAACAAAAAAGATTTGATAGCAATATTGGACAGGAATTTTCAAAAGTTGATTGGGAGAAGTTGTAAAGGGACCTGACTGGCAAATGTGAGACAACAAGAGTTCTTGTTCATGTGAAGGGCAAGGCTGGTAGGGGTAGGGAATTGTGGATGACTAGAGTTTGAGGCTCTAGTCAAGAAAAAGGAGGCATATGTCAGGTATAGGCAGCTGGGATCAAGTGAATCCCTTGAGGAGAATAGAGGTGATTAGTATACTTAAGAGGGAAACCAGGAGGTCAAAAATGGGATATAAAATATCTTTGGCAAATAGGGTTAAAGAGGAAACAAAAATGTTCCATAATGTGGGCGGCACGGTGGTTAGCACTGCTGCCTCACAGCGCCAGAGACCTCTGTGTGGGTGTGCTCCGGTTTCCTCCCACAGTCCAAAGATGTGCAGGTCAGGTGAATTGGCCATGCTAAATTGCCCGTAGTGTTAGGTAAGGGGTAAATGTAGGGGTATGGGTGGGTTGCACTTCGGTGGGTCGGTGTGGACTTGTTGGGCCGAAGGGCCTGTTTCCACACTGTAATGTAATCTAATCTAATCAAAATACAAAGGGCAAAAGAATAACTAGGGAGAGAATAGGGTCCTTCACGATCAACAAGGTTGCCTCGGTGTGGAACCACAGGAAATGGTTGTGATAATAACAAATATTTTAACAAATATTTCGAGAGAGTATTCACTATGGAAAAAGACATGGAAGCTAGGAAATTTAGGGAAATAAATAATCATGTCTTGAAAGGAGTCCACATTACAAAAGAGGAGGTACTGGAGGACTTAAAATGCTAAATGGACTTCAGCAAGGCCTTTGACAAGGTTCCGCATGCTTGATAGGTTAGTAAGATTATATAAAATGGGTTCCAGGGAGAGCTAGCCAATTGGATACAAAATTGGCTTCACAGTAGGAGACAGAGGGTGGTGGAAGAAGGTTGTTTTTCTGACTAGAAACCTATGATAGGCGGTGTGCTGCAAAGACCAGTGTTGGTTCCACTGTTGTTGGTCATTTATATAAACAGTTTGGATGAGAATATAGGAGCCAATTGTTTGCAGCTGACACCAAAATTAGTGATATAGTGGACAATGAAGAAGGTTATCTTAGAGTACAATGAGATCTTGATCAGCTGGGCCAATGGGCCAAGGAGTGGCAGATGGAGTTTAATTAATTTAATAAATGTGAGGTGTTACATTTTGGCAAAACAAACCAGGGAAGGACTTGCACAGATAATGGTAGAACCTTAGGGAGTGATGTCAAACAGATGTACATCGTTCCTTGAAAGTGGAGTCACAGATAGACAGTGTGGTGAAAAAGACTTCATTGGTCAAAGAATTGAGTGTATGAGTTTGGGACTTCATGTTGTGGCTCTATTAGACATTGGAATACTGTGTACAATTCTGGTCACCCTGCTATAGGATGGATGATATTGGACTGGAAAGGGTGCAAAAAGATTTGCAATGATGTAACCTAAACTGGAGGTTTGAATATAGGGAGAAGCTGGATAGGCAGGGACTTTCCTCTTTGGAATGTAGGAGGTTGAGGCGTGACCTTATAGAGGTTTATAAAGTCATGAGAGGCATAGATAAGTGGAATAGCCAATGATAGGGGAGTTCAAAACTAGAGGGCATAGGTTTCAGGTGAGAGGGGAAAGATTTAAAAGTAGTAACTTCTTCACACAGATTGTGGTACGTATATGAAATGAACTGGTGGAGGAAGTGGTAGAAATGAGTACAATTACAACATTTAAACGACATTTGGACAGATCCACGAAAGGTATGTTTTAGAGGGATATGGGCTAAAAGCAGGCAAATGGGACTAGTTTGGTTTTGGAAACCTGGTAGGCACAGACAAGTTGGACCTAAGGGTCAGATTCTGTGCTGTGCGATTCTATGACTCATTACAGCTGTTTGAACTATGAAACCCAACAGAAGACAGGAAGGGATAGCATATATGAACATAGAAAAATAGGATCAAAGGGGGAAAAGTTGTAACAAGATTAATAGCTCTTAACTTGAATGCATGCAATATTCAGATCAAATGAATTAATGCACAAATAGAGGTTAAAAGGTATGATCTTGTAACCATTATAGAGACTGCTTACAAGGAGATCAGAGCCGGGAACTAAATATTTAGGAGTGTAACTTTTCGAAAGAACAGGCAAGGAAAGGATAGATTTGTTAGTATGGGATCGAATAAATACAATTACATAAATGATCCTCAAGCTGAAGATGTCATGGAAAGAATGGATATTGAGGAACTTTGGTGGACAGATTTTTTTTTCAATTTCTAGTGGAGTCCCAAAAGACAAGGTCATAAAGGTGTAAAAAAAGAGAAGATTGTATCAATGTTACATTTACTTGTAAATGTTGCTTTGGTATGGATAACATTTGTTGACAAGGCAATGTTTTCTTGGTAATTATCCACCCTCAGATGAAGATTACACCATCGTAACACCAGCTGTCAACCTGCTTATAATTTATTTCCTACAATGTAGTGCACATTTAATTTTAGATGTGCTGTTTTTATGATTCACATTTAATCTTCTTTGTGTCTTATTCATCCCATATTTTGAACATGTTTTATCAAACTGCGCCAACATAGTTATACTACAGGTCTGATCCCGAAGTTATCTGTATATTGTGTAAGTAACTATGTAAATATGGCACCAAATTTGTTGTAAAACATAAATGATACCAAAAATAGTACAGTGTGATGGAGCATGATCATTGCCGTTAGCTCTAATCATTCCGTAATATTTTTCCAATTGGAGTATCAGATGAAGCTAACACAATGGCCCAGATATCGATGAGGCTCCATGTTGTGCATCAAAATCAGTCAATTTAATTATTTGTATGATCAATCTTTAATTTCAGTAGGCATTTCTTTTGAAGTCATGTTTAGCACAATGAATGCACACATAGTTTCCAAGAAAATTTGTAACAAATTTATTCATCCACAGTGGCACTCTGAACGTGGTAGAAATCTACCTGCCTTTTCTCTTTATCTTGACATCCTTATCAAATATAAATGTATTGATCTTAATGTTGAAAATGTCAATTGCCCAACATTGCCAACCTTTTAGGTAGAGGCTTAGATTTATATTACTTTTATTTGAAGATGTACTTCCTGATTTCAATTCTAATTGCCTTAGGTTCTAGTTTTAAGATTTTAGCCTGATGTTCTGGATTCCCATTATAAACTCAAGGTCATTGACCAGAATCATGAACTTTGATTCTTTCTCCACTGATCAAGGTCAGGAGGGGCATTTGTATCTTGGCACTTAGTGAAGGTGATATAATCATGGATGGGCCCTGCAGAAATGGCAGAATGTTCAAAGGTAACGGGGCACCAGGAATGACAAGATGGGACATATGAAGGATAATTTGGGGACTGTGATGGATGACAGGGGGCGGGTCAAATATATCAGTCCTCACAGCAAACATATTTTCCCAAGGAAGCCACTGTCACAGGTGCTGCATCCAAACTGGCAGGATATTTTCTCTTTGTGTGCAGGCATACTGTTTAGAATTTTACCTGGTTGAAAGGATATTCCATGAATCATGACTTCAGTGGCAGGTGCACCATGTTTTGCTGTGTTCCACTCAAAATGATCTGGCATCACTTCAGAAATTCATGGAGCCCCATTCCAATGAGATTGTGTAATGGTGTGAATTCATTGGCATCTCATGATTTCTGAGACATATACTTTCATCCTTTAGGAGCCTAGCTGGCAGAGGACTGGAACCTCTAATTTCCAACTGCAAGATCATGACAGATAAGCAAAGGGTGTAGAGGTGGGCGAAGGAGGGTTTGTTGGCATGTCAATCATACCAGGCCAACTCTACAACAGTTGTGCTTAAACCTCACTGACTATCATGGATGAGAAGGTGCACAGACATTCTTTAAACACTCTGGGTGATGCGCAATGTCTCGATGCACTTTAAATGTTTGGTTATAAGCAACCTTCCTCTAGTGTCACATAGTTTCAGGTACCATCACAGTGAGCATTCTGGCTGAGCAGAAAACTAGGGGAAGCAAATATGCCAGGTGAAAGGTTTAGCACGGCCATCAAGAGAAGGCAAACCTCAAAGAGAATGATGATATGTGTCTGTTTTCACAGATTGAAAAAGACAATAATATGGCACAGCCCAACCCTCCCCTTCTGATTATTGTGTAGCTGAGGAGGAACCAGTGCAGAAGGATAGAGGAGCAGCAACTGCTGCAGACCAGACAGCAGAGACACAAGATCCAAACAAGTAGGGGTCGTATTGACAGTAAGTATAGGCTAGAAATTAAATCAACATGTGATTCTGCAGCTATTCTAGCTGACAGAGAAACAGTACAGCAAGTGCCTCAGGATGTCCCAGATGGTGGTGTCCTAAATATATCAAGTGTGCCCATATGATCTTGGTGGCAATCCCATTCCAGTTGCCATGAAGAAAACCACAGCCCTTAACTTATTTTCAGTGGCTCATTCTAGGCTTCCACTGGGAATTTATGCTGAATTTCCCAGTCAGCCACTCATACGAGATTGATGCTGTACTCTGAACAGCTCAGACTTTTGTAAAGTGATCCAAGATACTGAGAGCCAGGACATTGAGGTTTGTTGCAAAGCTTGGTTTCCCGCCTGTGGAAAATGAAGTAGGTTGCACACACACTGCCACCAGAGCAGGCTAGGAACTGCCAGCTGTCTCTGTGAACAGAAAAGGCTTCGACTCCCTTATTGTGCAACTGATATGTGACTACACAAGCTAAATATTTCAGATTTGCTGTTGCTATGCAGGGAGCTCTCATAACTCCCACACTCTAGAGCACTTAGAGGCTGCTGAAGTTTTTAATGTCTATTATTGGTTGAAAGGTTGTCTGTTGGGAGACAAGGGCTACCTCCAGAAGACCTGGGTGCTTACATCATTAAGGAATCCTCTGACCGCTACTGAGAAGTGATACAATGTGGCACATGCTACCGTTGAGCAGACAGGAGAACTGATCAGAATGAGATTCAGATGCTTGGGTCACTCAGGTAGTGTACTGCAGAATACTCCAGAAAGAATTTTCCACCTCATCATGGTGTGTTGTGCTCTCCATACCTCACAAACAAAGGGAGATTTTGCAAAAAGAAAGAAATGAAGGATGAAGAGGTTTGCTTCAATGAGGAAAGGGAAGGTGATGGTCATAATGTGGGCTAGGAAAGCACTGACAGACAGAAAGAAGCCAGAGCAATTGACAAGCTAATGATGGCTGTTGAATGGAAAAGCAATACTGTCCTTATTTGCTCCCTGTTGACATGTAAGTGTTGCCATTAAACATTCATTTTAGGCAGTTATCTTACAGACAGTTTTAATAAAAATATGTAGATGCATGATTGTACTCATTCAACCCATAACATTGGTTGATGTGATGCTAAGAGAGTTGAGGAGCTCCAGCAGAAGCACAGCTACAAAAAGAGGAACAGAGAAATGTTCAAAGCTGCTAAATATCACTGAAAAAGAAAAGTACATAAACAGGCCACAGCTGAATCACTTGGTGATTGACTCAATGACTGTAAACTTTCCTCTCCCAGCTCCATTCAAGATAAAAGATGTTATGTAACAGTACTTACAGTTTTCCAGCTTGCATTTGTAAAACTGAGATAGCAATAGATTTTCTTCACGAAGCAGGCCTGCTTCAAATAATTACACTTTTATCACTGTGAGTGTGAGACTTTACAAAGTGTACTCTGCCTTAAACTACTACAAAGAATAGAAAAACACAGACCACAGTAATTCTGAATGTTTTCATGCTTTGAAACCTAAGTGAGTGTAACTTATGAAAGGTATGTGTCCAATATTAGGCTCAAGTGAAAAAAAGTCCATTGATCAGTATTTGACTGCATTAACACAGCTAACAGAATCCTGTACATTTCAACACTAGATGATGAAGTAGTAAAGGTAAAGTTAAAAATCACACAACACCAGGTTATTGTCCAATAGGTTTATTTGGAAACATTAGTTTTCAAAATGCTGCTCCTTCATCAGGTGGTTGTGGAGCAGGACTACAACACACAGAATTTATAGCAAAATGTATAGCTATAAATTCTATGTCTTATGGTCCTGCTCCACAACCACCTGATGAAGAAGTAGTGCAAAAGCTAGTGCTTCCAAATAAATTGCTGGACTAAAACATGGTGTTGTGTGATTTTTAACTTTGTCCACCCCAGTCCAACACCGGCTCCTCCAAATCATAATAAAGACAAGATTGTCTTCAACGTAAAAGATGCTGCAACAAAACTTACGCTGAAAAGTGGTAAGTAACGCTCACGCCACACAAATGGCAGGCAATAACTATCTCCAACAAAAAGAATCCAACCATCAACCTATGACATTAAATGGCATTACCCTAAATCCTCCACTATCAACAGTCTGATGGTTACCCTAGACCAGAAATTAAACTTAGCGAACCATATACATACAGTGGCAACAAGAATAGGTCAGAGACCAGGATTACTGCTCAACTCCCACCTCATCCTAGTTTCAAACTTCCAGTCCCCTTGACTTGTCCGGACTTGTCCGACCTGCCTAGCTCCTTTTCCACCTATCCACTCCACCCTCTCCTCCCTGACCTATCACCTTCATCTCCTCCCCCACTCACCCATTAGGAGGTTGGAAGAACACAGCAAGCCAGGCAGCATCAGGAGGTGGAAAAATCAACGGTTTGTGTATAATCCTTCTTCAGGACTGGGGGGTGGGTGGAGGGGGAGCTGTAGATAAAGGGGGTGGCTGGGACAGGGTGTGAAGTGGGGATAGGTGAAGACAGGTAGAGGGTATGACCTGGTTGGTCAATAGGAGGAATTAATCCAGTTGGTGACGGAGGAGTGGAAAGGATGGGGAGTGGCTGGGAAAGGAGTCGGGGGATGGAAAGGCACAAGTCAGGAGTGTGATAGAATATTTGTTTGGATGACCACAGCTTCAACAAAATTTAAGACACCATCCAAGACAAAGCAGCTCACTTGATTGGCACCATATCCACAAACTAGGGGATTCTTTGTTGGTTACTTTTCCTTCACTTAGTAATAAATTCATCTGATCTGACATGGTGTAGGATTTGCAAATCATGAGCCTGAGATCCCCAGACACAGCTTAACTAAACACAATATAGACCTTGCTTTTATTTTATCCTCCCTCCTACTTGACTTATACCTCAGATGGAGTCTTGTGTACAGTTCTTGTTGAGACTCTTCATGAAATGACTTCTCTATGACTCTTAAGTTATACCAGACTTGAAATGTTAACTGTATTTCTTTCTACAGATACAGACAGACCTGCTAAGTTTTGCCAGAATTATCTGTGTTTCCAACATCAGGTTTCCAACATCCACAGTATTTTATTTTTATTCACCATTGGTCCCTCTGCTTCTGGAACAACTCCACTCTCCCTGCTCCTTTTAACCTCTGCTGCTGATCCTGAGTCCAACAGAACTCTGCTGCCAGTTTGTCTGCTTGCAGATCCTAATCTTGTCAGCTCCTCTCAGGCTTCCTTGACCTATTTCAAGATTTCCTGAAGGGATATCCTTCATTCCAGTGTGAACTATTTTCCAGAATGCTACTCTGTTAATGTCACAGAATTGAAGCTGATGGTGAAAAACCTGACCATTTCATATTGCAGTGTGATGGCATCTCAAGGTCAGCAATAGTTGTGTGTCTATCACTCATTTGGTAGTATTCTCATCTCTGAGTCAGAGTTACTGCATTCAAGTTCCACAAGAAACTTTAGCACAAACAAAAAAAAAAATCAGGATTTGGAGATGCCGGTGCTGGACTGGGGTTTACAAAGTTACAAATCACACAACATCAGATTATAGAGGAGAAAGTGAGGACTGCAAATGCTGGAGATCAGAGCTGAAAATGTGTTGCTGGAAAAGCGCAGCAGGTCAGGCAGCATCCAAGGAACAGGAGAATCGACGTTTCGGGCATAAGCCCTTCTTCAGGAATTCCTGAAGAAGGGCTTATGCCCGAAACGTCGATTCTCCTGTTCCTTGGATGCTGCCTGACCTGCTGCGCTTTTCCAGCAACACAACATCAGATTATAGTCCAACAAGTTTAAATGGAAGCACTAGCTTTCGGAGCGCCGCTCTTCCATCAGGTGGTTGAGGAGTGCACAATTGTAAGACACAGAATTTATTGCAAAAGTTTACAGTGTGATGTAACTGAAATTATTCATTGAAAAATAACTTGATCGTTTGTTAAGTCTCTCATTCTGTTAGAATGATCCATGATAGTTTCACTTCTTTCATATGTAAATCACAAAACATTTTTAAAAAGTTACATTCTCAGGTCACTTCTTTCATATGTAAATCACAAAACATTTTTAAAAAGTTACATTCTCAGGTTAACTGTACCAATTGGTGTCAGCGCAGATAAGATGTTGAGATATTGAAGGTGTTAGCCCCCTGTGTTCCCTGTCTGTGCCATAATGTTTAGACTGATTCTAATCTAAAAAGAGAGTTAACAGAGTTTTACATGGATTCATGCAGTTTTTGAGCAAAGTACAATGCAACTTTGCAAGTACAAATTCACCCCACAAACTTATATGTATATGTGTGCATGTGTGTGTGTGTCTGGGGTGGGGGTTTGTGAATGTCTGTGAGAGAGAGTGTATATGTGTGTGTGTGAGTGTAAAGTGATCGAAGTCTATGAGAGGGTGCATGTGTGAGTGTGGGAGTGTGTGTGTGTGTGTGTGCATGCGTGCATACGTGTGCCTGTGTGTGTGTGTATAGTGCAATGGTGGTCACCTGTAGTTGGCTCTTTAATTTCGCTGACATTGAGGGAGAGATTGTTATATTTGCACCACATCAACAAGCACTCTTATTCCTATATTTTGTCTTGTCATTGTTTGATATTCGGCTTACAAAGGTGGTGTCACCAATGAACTTGTAAATGGAGTTTGTGCGAAATTTGGCCACACAATCATGGATGTACAGGGAGTAAAGTAGGTTGCCAAGTACACATCCTTGCTGGTGGTGCTAGTGTTGAGGATAGTCATGGAGGAGGCACTGTTGTCTCTCTTCATTGATTGTGGTCTGTGGGTTAGGAAGTTGAGGATTGAGTTGCAGAGGGCAGAGCAGAGCAGAGACGTAGGTCTCGCAGTTTGGAGATTAATTTGGTTGGAATTATAGTATTGAAGGTGGAGCTGTAGTCAATAAGAAGCCTGACATAGGTATCTTTATTATCCAGATGTGCCAGGGATGAGTGTAGGGTTAGGGAAATGGAGTCTGCCAGGGGTCTTTTTCACCAGTAGGCAAATTGCAAGGAGTCGAGGCAGGCTGGAAGTTGAAGTGAACCATGACCAACCTCTTGAAGCACTTCATATTAGGGAGGTCAGTTGCATGTGTTTTCTTTGCACTGGGATGCCGGTAGTTTTCTTTTTGCAAAGAGAGGTTAAAGATGTTAGCGAATACTCCCACCAGTTGGTCTGTACAGGATCTGAGTGTATGGCTGAGGACTCTATCTGGGCCAGTTGCTTTCCTTGGGTTCACTCTTGAGAAGGCCCATCTGATGTCTGCAGTGGTGACTGAGGGAACAGGTACATTGGAGACTATTGGGTCTAGGGACACCATTTCACTGACCTTTTGTTCAAACCCAAGCAAAAAAGCATTCAGTGCATCAGAGAGGGACGTATTTTTGGCTGCTATACTGTTCTGCTTCACTTTGTAGCCCGTCATGTCATGTAGGCCTTGCCAGAGGCGATGGGTCTCCATGTGGTTAGTTTGGCATCTCTAATGTGAAGGTCATATCCAGATTTCCTGTAAAAGTCCAATCATCTCACTTGCCTACTAGTCTTCAGTAGGCAATGGATTTCCTGGTTCATGCATGGTTTCTGGTTGGGGAACATATAGATTGATTTCTTTGGCATGCAGTCATCCACACACTTGCTGATGAAGTCTATGACAGTGGTGGCATACTCATCTAGGCTGGCTGCTGAATTCATGAATATGGATCAGTCCAACGATTCCAGGCAATGATTTGATTTGATTTATTATCACATTTACCCAATTACAGTGAAAAGCTTTGATTGTGAGAAGTACAGGCAGAACTCAGTAAGCAAGGACATACAGATCATAGGGTGCTTAAACAGAATGAGGCATACAAGTTACACTGCACAGGATGTGCATGAAGCAAGACCTAACATTAACAAGATCAACCTTATTTGAAGTTAGAGTCCATTCATCAGTTTAATAATGGCAGGGAAGAAGCTGTTCTTGACCTGATAGTGTAGGTGTTCAAGCTTCTATATCTTTTGTCTGATGGAAGAGGTTGCAGGATAGCGTTACTGGGTGGGAGGGTCTTTAATGATGTTGGCTGCCTTTATTAGCAACAAGAAGTGTAAACAGAGTCAATGGATGGAAAGTTGGCTCTTACAGTCCTGGGCAGAGCAGTTGTCATACCAGGCCACTATGCATCCAGATAGAATACTTTATATGGTGCGTCTGTAAAAGTAGGTGAGGGTCCTTAAGGACATGCTGAATTTCCTAAGGCACCTGAGGAAGAAGAGGCATTGTCACACCTATGTGGGAAGTCCAGGACAGGTTATTGGTTATTGTCATTCCTAGGAACTTGATACTTTCAACCCACTCAACCTCCCCTTTGTTGATGTAGATGGGGGCATGCTCTCCTCCTTTCTTTCTGAAGTCAATGATCAGTTGTTTTGTTTTGCCCACATTGAGAGAGAGGTTATTATCATTGTACCACAACACCAAGCCCTCTATCCTCTTTCAGTATTCTGACTCATCGTTGCTTGATATCTGACCTTGCAGTGTTGTCTGCAAACCTGTAGGTGGCGGTCATTTGAAATTTGACTACACAGTCGTGGGTGTACAGGGAGTACAGTAGGGGGCTCAGAATGCATCCTTTGAGGGCTGCAGTGTTGAGGGTTATCGTAGAAGAGATGCAGTTGTCTATCTTTACTGATTGCAGTCTATGGGTCAGGAAGTTGAGGATCCAGTTGCAGAGGATGGAACCGAGACCTAGGTCTCAAAATTTCGAGATCAGTCTGGAGGGGATAATGGGTTTGAAGAAAGAACTATAGTCAATGAGCAGGAGTCTGATGTAGGTGACGCAGAAGTAATCCAACAGAGTCTCTTCTGCTGTCTGAGACCAGTGCTGTCCTACTTTCTCTTCTGGGTACTCATGTTTCAACTTCTGCTTGTAAGATGGGAGGAGGAACACGGCGTTGTGATCTGATTTTCCAAAGTACAGATGCAGCATGGAGCAGTAGGCATCTTTGATGGTTGTGTGGCAATGGTCAAAGATATTCAGCCCTCTGGTGAGAAAGGAGGCATGTTGATGGTATTTTGGTAGCACCATCTTGAGGTTGGCCTGGTTGAATGACTGTAAACATGCGCTCTTGAGGAATAGTCAATGTTCAGCATTAAGAATTGAGGCTACTCCCACCCTACTGATTCACCTAAGAATGCTAAACAATTGAAATAAACATACTCCTGTCTCAACTGAAATGAGAGCCATTTCAGCATAGCCAATTATCAAGTTTAATTTGTTTACTGAAAAATTACGCAGTGCATTTGCCAACTGAGCCTTCTGGGGATCAGATAGATTACAATTTGCAACAGAATTTTAATCAACAGATGGTAAAAAGAGCAGGTGTTATTTCAACATATATGCACAGGAACAGGGCAGTAATTTTGTCATATTTAGAAGATGTGTGCAATTTATTTACAGAACTGTTCTGTTAGGAAGGAAGGAAGGAAGAAATCCTGTTGAGTTGTTTAATGGATTGCACTGCTATGAAACATATTGAATATTAATGCAGCTGGAGTAGTCAAAACTATATAAAGCAAACAAAAGCCAAAGTTGCTGGAAAGCTCAGCAGGTCTGGCAGCATCTGTGAAGAGAAACCAAAGCTAAAATTTCAGTCTGGTGACCCTTCCTCAGAATCTGGTCTGAGGAATGGTCACCAGACCCAAAACATTAACTTTGATTTTTCTTCACAGATGCTGCCAGACCTGCTGAGCTTTTCCAGCAATGTCTGTTTTTATTTCTGATTTACAGTATCTGCAGTTTTTCCATTTTTATATAAAGCAAAACTAATTCAGAGGGAACAAAGTAAATTGATGAATTGAACATTATACTTCAATTCCCTGCTTTTGATTTGAAAGATTTGCAGTCCCAATAGGTAGCTTAAGTTCCTGAATTAATATATTATTCATGTTAGCTTCATCCACTATTTTCACTGTGGTTCATTTTTGCACTTTTGTTCCTACTGTAGCCATTATGTGTAGCTAATCTCAGTTTCCTCTTGTCAAAAGGCTGTTACCGCAAATGTCTGCTGTGGAGCCATAAAGGAAACCATTATCTTTGCTGGTCTTTCCAGCCGGATACAATGTGGTTGCAATGCAAAACATATAATATACAAGGTAACTAAAAGTTACCTTTCCATACAAAAAAAATTAAGAAGTAACATTCGGATAAATTCTACATACACAGATAAGTAATGTTGATACAAAACAAATGCTTCACTCATTTCTCTTGGTTGGCTTCCCCTTCCCTATCTCAAATCCAGAGTTTGCAGACATTATGAATTGATACTTCCAAGAATCCTTTCAAGATTTCTTCCAAAAATGTTGACTGATAAAATTCACTTCACAGTTTCATTTAAGAACAATGTCAGACAGCTGACAGAGCAATTGAACTGCTTTCATGTACTGTAAATTGAATTATTATGAATTGACTCCCTTTTGGAAGATTATTTTTTTCCATATGCCTATTTTGTTTTTCTGGCTGAAGTTGGTCATCTCACAGCTGCAGAGGGCTGCTTTCTTGCACAAGTTATTGCAGTTCTTGGAATGTCAGAAGTTGATGATGTCCTGTATTAAGATGGTGTACCTGAGGGACTGGAGTCATTTTCTGATTTAGCCTTGAACAAAAACACAAATTACAATTATCTTTGCATTAAATACCCTGCTTTATATGTTGATGACCAGGTCACAATGAAAATAGTTAAATATGAAACTGGAAACTGAAAACAATGCTTTATAAGTTTTCAGTATCTGGAATTTAAGTATGATAAGTACAATCGTATAACTGATATTGATATTGTATCCCTTTAGGCAAGTTGCATGAAATGAAATTTTTCATTTAAAGCATGATATTGACCCACAGTGGGTCCGGTAGGTTAAAGAGTAAGGTACTGAGCCCTTAATGGGTAACAAGACAGAGTCCAGAGAGATCACGGTAGGAAACCAGAGCACTAGGTGGTGTAAAGTACAGGAGTGGGAAAATGAGGGCTCATGAGAGATGATGGAGGGAGCAGGCCAGTTGCAGTGGAGGCACCAACTGAACAAATGACTATAACACATGCATCTGGTGCTGGCATTAGCTGGCAGGCACACACATACCAACAATTAGTGTCATTAGAATTTACAACACATACTGGTGAACACAGAGAAAGCTTTGATGACAAATGCAATAGTACCTGATTCCTGGATGATTGTCTTATGGAGTTACATTCTATCAGCCCATACTTCACAATTTCGTATTACACTGGATTATGCAAAGCACAACTTTGTATTGCACTGGATTATTTTCTTGTTAAATAAACATATGTGGCTTGTTATGACTGTGATAGAAGAAATACTTTCTCTAATTGTTTTATCAATGTGCGAGCCTTGAGGTCCATGTGCGGCAGTGACTTTAAAAACCAGAAGTCAATGTATGGCACACCGATTGGTTTGCCTGGAACCTAGGCCACACAGCTCAGAGGGAATGCTGGATATGAGTAATGTGCTGGTAATCCAGTTCAACCACTCAACTCGTACAATACCAATAGTATAAATGAGTCAATCACCAAAATGTCCAAATTTATACTGCTATCTGAAATCAAAGAGACTTCACCAGATATCTTTCCTAGACTGAAAACAATCAACTTATCACCAAAACAAACGGAAAAACTGGTTAACATCTAAACTATAGCCTGGAATTATAACTGTATCACCTCTTAATCCCAAGCAGAGATGATATTTAAAAAAGAAAAATCCCTGTTGGCCACTGTTCTGAAAGACAAAGGAAGTACTAATGAATTTGCACAGGGCACTGGGTTCCTTATTGAATTGCTGACAGCCATTGATCAATGGAAGATCTTCCAAACAATGCTTTAGTTGGTCAGTTCAGATGAAATCAAGTTGGATCCACATCTGGAGATAGTGGTCAAAGCTCAGCTTATCAGTTTCTGGGGTGTGGACACATTTTACTACATTCTCAAGCATTTCAACCAAGAAAGGAAGACTTTGGAGGTTGTTATTTTGGAGGTTTCTTCTTTTTTGACTCCCTAGAAAGGTTTCCTAGGTAACCCTCAGCAAAAGGGAACTCACAGTCTCTTCCAAAGCCATATTTTTTCCAGCAATTAAGGATAATGAAAACTATCTCTTAGTTCTGCAACCACGTTGCTTGACTATCTTTCCACAATCATTTGGTTATCTGTAATCAACAGGTGATCACAGCTCACATGAAAGTTTTGGCCACATTTCCAAGAAGACACATTGCTTTGAAGTTAAGCACCAAATTTCCAAATTTGCTTTATTATTAAATAGATATGAAAACATCCACAATATAAATACACAAAATTGTAGACTTCAGTCATTATATAAAACTTATACAGTTCTTTTCACCTTCTCAATCTCTAAACAATTCCAACATTGTTACAATGTTGATATAAATCAGCAATGATAATATCCTCCTCTGATATACAAACAATATTTATATTAAGAAGGCTGAATTGGTAAATTCCATGAAGACAATCTCTCATTTTCGTTACTTAAAGTCTCTAGAAGGACCAAGAGATTATGGATAGTGTATATTAATACATTTGCCCATAAGATCTGCTCTGCCATTCATAAGATCATAGCTGAACTGGTAATCCTCACTTTCACTTTCCTGCCTTTTCCCCATTATCCTTGATCCCCTTCCTGATTTAAAAAAAAAACTGTCTGTCTCAGCCTTGAATATACTTAAAGACTAAATCTTGATCACCCTTTGTGGTAAAGACTTAACACTGGTTCACTAGCTTCTGAGAAAGGAAATTTGTCCTCATCTCTGCCCCACTTGGGAGACTTCTTACTTTGAGACTGTGCTGTCTGATCCTAGACTCTTCCGCAAGGGGACATAACTTTTGAGTATCTACACTATCAAGTCCCTTAAGAATCTTATTTGTTTCCATAAAAGTCGCCTCTCATTCTTCTAAATGTCAATGAGTACAGGCCCAAACTATTTAACCTCTCGTCATCAGCCAAACCCTCCCAAACTAGTGAATCTTCCTAGACTGCCTCCAATGCCTGTATATCTTTCCTTAAATAAGAAGCCAAAACTATTCATGGTATTCTAGGTGTGGTCGAACTAGTACCTTGTATAGTTTTAGCAAGATCTCACAATTTTTATATTCCATTGCTTTTGAAATAAAGCAGTAAGTAAAGGAATATTTTGAAATAAATTACCTGCTGAACTTATATGCAACATTTTGTAACTTATAGATGAGTACAGGAGTTGGGAGGTCATGTTGCGGCTGTACAGGACATTGGTTAGGCCACTGTTGGAATATTATGTGCAATTCTGGTTTCCTTCCCATCGGAAAGATGTTGTGAAGCTTGAAAGGGTTCAGAAAATATTCACAAGGATGTTGCCAGGGTTGGAAGATTTGAGCTATAGGGAGACGCTGAACAGGCTGGGCTGTTTTCCCTGGAGCGTCGGAGGCTGAGAGGTGACCCTATAGAAGTTTACAAAATTATGAGGGGCATGGATAGGGTAAATAGGCAAAGTCTTTTCCCTGGGGTCGGGGAGTCCAGAACTAGAGGGCATAGGTTTAGGGTGAGAGGGGAAAGATGTAAAAGAGACCTAAGGGCCAACCTTTTCACTCAGAGGGTGGTATGTGTATGGAATGAGCTGCCAGAGGAAGTGGTGGAGGCTGGTACAATTGCAATATTTAAGAGGCATTTGGATGGGTATATGAATGGGAAGAGTTTGGAGGGTTATGGGCCAGGTGCTGGCAGGTGGGACTAGATTAGTTTGGGATATCTGGTTGGCATGGACAGGTTGGACCGAAGGGTCTGTTTCCATGCTGTACATCTCCATGACTTTATGACTCTATGACTCCCAGCTCCTTTAGTACTGTAGCTTTCTGGAGTCTTTCTCCATTTAAGTAACATTCAGCTTCCCTGTTCTTCCTGCCGAAGTGCATAACCTCACATATTCCCATATTATATTCCATCTCCCAAGTTTTGCTTACTCACTCAACTTGTCTATGTCCTCCTGTAGATTTTTTGGTTCATAGCCACCATGTTATAAGAGCTAGTAACAATCAGATTTTCTTGTAGAATTTTATTCTGATTTTAATTTAATTCCTTAAAGGTGATTATCTAGTAATATTATCACTAGACTATTAATTCAGTAACTCAGTGAATGTTCTGGGTTCAAATCTCACCATGGCAGATGATGAAATCTGAATTCAATAAAAAATATCTGGAATTATGAATTTACATGTATTTGGAAAAGCAAGGACTGATTAGGGATAGTCAACATGGCTTTGTGCTTGGGAAATCATGTCTCACAAACTTGATTGAGATTTTTGAAGAACTAAGAAAGAAGATTGATGAGGGGAGAGCAATAGATGTGATTTATATGGAATTCAGTAAGGTGTTCGACAAGGTTCCCCATGGGAGACTGATTAGCAAGGTTAGATCTCATGGAATACAGGGAGAACTAGCCATTTGTATACAGAGCTGGCTCAAAGGTAGAAGACAGAGGGTGGTGGTGGAGGGTTGTTTTTCAGACTGGAGGCCTGTGACCAGTGGAGTGCCACAAGGATCGATACTGGGCCCCCTACTTTTTGTCATTTACATAAATGATTTGGATACGAGTATAACAGGTACAGTTAGTAAGTTTGCAGATGACACCAAGATTGGAGGTGTAGTGGACAGCGAAGAGGGTTACCTCAGATTACAACAGGATCTGGACCAGATGGGGCAATGGGCTGAGAAGTGGCAGATGGAGTTTAATTCAGATAAATGCGAGGTGCTGCATTTTGAGAAAGCAAATCTTAGCAGGACTTATACACTTAATGGTAAGGTCCTAGGGATTGCTGAACAAAGAGACCTTGGAGTGCAGGTTCATAGCTCCTTGAAAGTGGAGTCGCAGGTAGATCGGCTAGTGAAGGCGGCGTTTGGTATGCTTTCCTTTATTGGTCAGAGTTTTGAGTACAGGATTGGGAAATCATGTTGTGACTGTACAGGACATTGGTTAGACCACTGTTGGAATATTGCGTGTAATTCTGGTCTCCTTCCTATCAGAAAGATGTTGTGAAACTTGAAAGGGTTCAGAAAAGATTTACAAGGATGTTGTCAGGGTTGGAGGATTTGAGCTACAGGGAGAGGCTGAACAGGCTGGGGCTGTTTTCCCTGGAGTGTCGGAAGTTGAGAGTTGACCTTATAGAGGTTTACAAACTCATGAGAGGCATGGATATGATAAATAGACAAAGTATTTTCCCTGGGGTGCGGTTGCCCAGAACTAAAGGGCATAGGTTTAGGGTGGTTCCAATAGAAGGAGCCCACAGTGCTAACACTATGGGTTAATTTGTAACATTAACTACAACTTTGAGACTAAAGGTGAACAGTACTGTGAGTGTACGACAATTGAATAAGATAGATGAGATATATTAAAAAATGTTGCCAACAGGAAAAGTAATGCTTTATTCATCAAGTGATATAGGTTTACCTATAACTGTGTTAAGGATACAAGAATTACTCAGATGTTTTTCCTGGGAAAAGACAAGGATTTAATAAACAGAATTATAAATCTGTTCCTTTATGAACAGTGAACTCAGTTTGTGACTAAATGTCCAGAACAGTTACAGAGGTTGTTCAGAAAATACCTGTAGATCAGATTGAGTTATTCCTAGGTTTGGTTTGGCCAAAGCAAGCTTCATTCATAATTACAGTCAGAAAGCAATTAAACTGGCATCTTTAATACCTCTACCAGTTTTTGAGAAACCATTCAGTAGCGTGAGGGTGTACTGAGTAGGACCATTGACAAAAACAGAAGTAGGACACAGTAAGTCCTTACTATTATGGATTGACAACTCAGTTCAGAGACACCATCCATTTGAGGACGATCACAGATAAAGTAACGGTGGAAAAATTATCTAATATTTTACTCATTGTAGACTAGCAATAGAAATCCGGTTGGAGTCATAGAGTCAGGGAGCCGTACAGCATGAAAGCAGACCCTTCGTCCAAATCTAGTGACATATCCCTCTAAACCCTTCCTATTCATATTTCGATCCAGATGCCTTTTAAATGCTGTAATTGTACCAGCCTCCACTGCTTACTCTGGTAGCTCATTCTGTGTACACACCACCCTCTGTATGAAAAAGTTGCCCCTTAGCTCCTTTTTCAATCTTTCCTCTCTTACCCTTAAACTGTGCCCTCTAATTTTTGATTCCCCTACTCTGGGATACAGGCCTTGTAAGTTTACCCTACCCATGCCCCTCATGATTTTATAAACCTTATAAGGTCACCCCGCAGCCTCTGACACTCCAGGGAAAATAGTCCCAGTCTATTCAGCCTCCTTATAACTCAAACCCTCCAACCCTGACAACATCCTTGTGAATCCTTCCTGAACTCTTTCAAGTTTCACAACATCCTATAGCAGGGAGACCATAACTGAACGCAGTCTTCCAAAAGTGGCCTAACCAATGTCCTATATGGCTGCAACATGACCTCTCAACTCCTATAGTCAATGCACTGATCAGTAAAGGCAAGCATACCAAATGTCTTCTCTATTTCATCTATCAGTGACTCCACTTCCAAAGAACTATGAACCTGCACCCCAAGGTTTCTTTATTCAGCAATGCTTCCCAGTTATTGAGTAGACGTTACTTCATAGCATTGTTGATGACACCTTCCATCACTTTCCTGATGATTGAAAGTAAAACTAATGGGGTAATTGGCTGGATTGGACTTGTCCTGCTTGATGTGTACAGGACATAGCTGGACAATATTTTCACATTGTTGGGTAGATGCCCATGTTGTAACTGTACTGGAAGAGCTTGGCTGGGATTGGAGGGGAGCAAGTTCTGGAGCACACGTCTTCAGTACTATTGCCGAAAAGTTGTCAGCACCTATAGCTTTTGCACTGTCCAGTGTTTCCAACCATTTCTTGATATCACATGGAGTGATTTGAATTGGCTGAAGAATACACTGGAGAAGGCCAAGATGGAACCACTTTTATGAACTCCAATAAAACCCATGGGTTTTCCACACAACATCCAGCATTCTGAATGTGTCCCATTTTATGATAGTGGAAACACAGGCTCTTGATTTTCAATTCCACCCTCAGCATCTTCCTTTCTGGTCTGATGAGGAATTCTGAGCCATTCCCAGCTGTCCCTTTATTTTCTTTCCTTTCACTCTCCCACCTTCTATCCTTCTTTGGGTTATAGGATGATGCAGAAAAAAGTTAATTTTTTCTGATGCTTCCATTAGTTTCTTTTTTTTTTCATTTTTGGTTTGGAACTGTGAGCTGAGAGTTGAAGGTAACCCTTGAACTATGAGCAGCAGCTTGTTTTAAAAAAGAGAACAAATAAACTGATATTTGCTTATGAAGCTAGAACTGGAAGTTAATTGTAGGTCGATTCTTGTTTGAATCTTCGTTCCAGAGATGCATTATACTCAAACACTTTGAACATGTTTGCAAGTTAGCAGGGGCCTCATGGAGAGATAACTAGTCTAATAAAGAGAAACCAAAGTGGTTTTGAATTTTGTTTAAGTTAGAAGGGTTGTGACTACCACTGTTGCAGGAAGGATGTTTGGTTGCTCCTCGGTTGTCCTCCCATTATCAATTTACTGAAAGTTCAGACAGCAAAATATCAGTTATAAGTATGAAGTTAATATTCTTCAAAACCTTCTCAAAGCTAGTACATGTATTAGCGTCTTCGAAAACCAGAACAGATACAATCCCATGTGCCTGTGATGTTATGGATTGTGGAGTCTGCTTAATTGAACTGACTGGAGCCATCTCATTTTTTTTTCTTTTGATTTAGTCCTTTATTGTGTCTGTTTTTCTGTCTGTCTTGTATGAGTGGCAGCTAGAATAAAAGAAAATTAGGTTTAAATTAGAGAGATAAATTAGATTACCTTATGGTTTAACTTTGCTCTACTATACCTACTGCATTATTAATAAATTGCTAATTTTAAAATTTAAACTATTTGGTATTTGGTAAGAATTATTCACAAAGTCTGGAACATGTTTATCAGAAGGTTTATTTAAGAACCATTGGGATCAATTTTGAGTGTCACTGTGTATTTTAATTTTATTGCATTGTGAATAATGACTAAGGAGTTAATTTGATTTGGCTGTCTATCTCTGTAATGGATCAGCTCCTAATCATCAGTTACCTCCACTTTCTGTCTTGCTGATGCAATCTTCAGGTCTTCAAGGTGAGTTCTAATTAGTGGAGGAAATGATTTTTAAAAAAATGCTTTGAAGAAAATTATTTTACTGAGAACTTTATGCTTATAATTTATTTTTATTTATTCTTGAGACATGGGTGTCGCTGGCTGGCCCATCCTTTGATGCTCTTGAGAAGGTGATGGTGAGCTGCATTCTTGAATTGCTGTTGTCCACATAGGGACTGACACAACTGAGTGGCTTGCTCGGCCATTTAGAGGGCACTTGAAAATCAACCATATTCCTTTGGGTTTGGAGTCACATGGAAGCCAGACCAGGTAAGGATGGCAAATTTCCTTCCCTGAAAGACATTCATGAGCCAGGCAATTGATAATGGTTTCATAGTCATCAGTAGATTCTTGATTCCAGATATTTTTATTGAGTTCACATTCCAACATCAGCTGTGGCAGAATTTGAAACTGTGTTCTTGACTAATAGTCTAGCGATAATGCCACTGGGCAATAGCCTTTCTCTAATTCCAATATCCAACATTAAAAATGACTTATTTTTATTCGTTCAAATCCAATATTTGATAAGTAGCTGTTGGGATGTTTCCTTATGTTTTGAAACGTTTGCCTGTAGACCTCAGGAACTAACTTCAATGCATTAAGAATAGCCTTTTTATTGTGTCATGATCCATAGAAACTTCTTCTGAAATGATGCATAAACTTCATGAGCTTCAGCTGTCAACCTGCTTTTCATGACTTGTGTCCAGTTTTCCTGTGGCCTCTTAATTTGTTTTGCTATTTTTTTTCAAAGAAAATAAAGAATACCTCCATATACTTTCTATTACAGGGGAAGGAGGGTTGAACAAATTTAAACCTCTTCTTATTGGACTTTGGGATAGGATCGGTTTTCACTCATTAGATCTTTCCTCTGCCTCTGAGATCTTATTGATTAGTTCCAGCATTTAAGCTGGTATTCTATTTTCTCACTCTCTTTCTCTAGTATGAACTATTATTTTCCTTTTTATTTCCACTGTTTTAAGGTCTTCTCTCAAGTTCAAGTTTTCTTTAAATTTCCACTTTGTTTTCTATTTTTGCTTTTTGGAATTCTATTTCTAACTACATTATTTTGTTTTTCATTTTCAAGTTCCTTTAATCATAACTAACTCTAAGACTCACTACTTGAGTACCTGGTCCCTATTGTATTCTACCATTCCCAAATGCTGTTCTAATACTATGATTATCTCTGCATTTTTAGTTTTTGCAGGAAATTCCACCTGTTATGTCCTTTACCAATTCCCTGAGTTCAGCATTAGTTAAATCTTGTAAACTGGTCAGCCTTATTTACTTCATCTGGAGAAATGCTTTGGCAACTCCTGGTGCAATTTTCGTTTCATAAATGAGAAATCTAGTATCTGACCTTTAATCCTTCACCAAATATTGTTATTCTACATCCAATGTTGCATTGTCTACATCCAATATCCTTGATTAAACCCCCCCCCCCCCCCAGAGCTACATTACAACTGTGATGGGAGTAATGTGCCCTACTACTTCACGTAATTAGTATAAATTTTTGATTCAATCACCAAAATACATTTTTTCCTTTTGTACTACTATCCAGAAGAAAGAGACTTTCACTGGGTTTCTTTAATCAGTTTAGTATAAAACAAAATTAATTCCTAAATGGTAAGAGTGGTTAACACCCATAACCTGGAATTAGAACTAAAACTATTTTAAATCCAAAACATCCACATTCATACAAAACAAAAGGTAACAACCACTTTTCAGTAATAATATTTTAAAGAAATCAGTAGAAAAACAACTTTATTGCCAATAGCCAAAATAAAAGATAGAATTTTGTGAATTTTCTTGGTCCACTGAGATGCCTGTTGATGAAATTGAATTGCTTACAGGTGCAAAGCAATGAAAAACATTCCAGACCAGGCTACATATGGATGAAAATCAAGCTGATCTGTGGAGTGTGGCACAGCTCAACTTCTCACGGTATGTAAGATAGTCAAAATACTGAGGTATATAAACTTTATCAAGTTCCCAAGAAAGAATGAATTTAGTCCTCTTGACTAATATCTGGGAGTTGTGCCAAAATTGGTAAAGCTGTCCAACAGACGAATCAAGCAAGATGCTGACATTGTCATAGAAAACCATTGCTTCAGCAAAGTCCCAGACTCCTGGCTCCGGACTTTTCTGACCCATGAGTAACACAGGAGGTGGTAGAGCAGTGATAAACAGTTGAGAGGGAGTGGGTCTGGAAAGTCCTCAACATTGACTCCAGATGCTTTGATATTTCACAGCATAGGCAGAAGTGGAAACTGCAGATGATGGAGATTAGAGTCAAGAATAGAATGGTGCTGGAAAAGCACAACAGGTCAGGCAGCATCCCAGGAGCAGGAAAATTGACGTTTCAGGCAAAAGCCCTTCATCAGGAATGGTACACAGCATAGTTGAAACATGAATAATAGAAGTTCCTGCTGATTACGACCCTTCCCCATAACTTTAGGATCAGCTGAATCTACTTGGAAGAATGACTGTTGGTATCAAAGGCATGGAATATAGTCTGAAAGGGGTACTTCCATGTTCAATTCTGAAAGTAGTTCAGTTGCACGACTACTGACTGACCTGGCTGAGCCCTGAAGGACATAATTGCCAGACTCGGCCTCTGGCAGGTGGTGAGAAAACCAACATGAGGGAAAAACCTACTTAACCTCATTCTCAACACGCAGAACAAAGTAGCTTATTTGATTGACAGCCCATCCATCATTGTAAATACTTAGTTATAGAGGTCTGCAGCACAGAACAAGGCTCTTCAGCCCATGAAGTCTGTGCCAGCTAAAACAGCTACCTCCCCCCCCACCCTCCTATTTATCTCTCAGCCCTATCCCCCACCCTCCCACTTTCCTGATGAAGGGCTTATGCTCGAAATGTCGACTCTCCTGCTCCTCAGTTGCTGCCTGACCTACTGTGTTTTTCCAGCGCCACACTTTTCAACTCTGATGTCCAACATCTGCAGTCCTCACTTTCTCCATAACCTTGTATGCCTTGGTATCGCAAGTGTACATCTAAAAGCTTCTTAAATGCCTATACCACCTTTATAGGCAGTGAGTTCCAGATTCCTATTACCCTCTGGGTGTAAAAAGAGGTAAAGTCTCTTCCTCGTTACCCTGTCTATGCCACTCATAATTTTATACTAAAACGCTTTAGCCCAAATAACGTCCTGGTAAATCTCCTCGGCAGTGCAATCACATGCCTCCTAAATGCATTCTATATATATGATAAAATCCTGGAACATCCTCGCAAACAGTTTCAGAACCATAACAGCAGTTCATGAAAATACCTCATAACCACATTCTGAAGAGCAAGAAGGTTACAGACAATGAATGCTGGCTTTGCCTGCGACACCCTAGTTAAAAGCCACAAACATCTAATCTTGACTCAGATGAAGCTGAGGTGATTAGCTCAGATTTGATTCATTAAAATGTAACCACTTAAAAAGTAGTGAAACACTTTTTTCCATTATCTGCAAAGCAGAAACCCAAGTGAAACCCATGAAATTTAACTACTCATACTCTGAGAATGTTTTAATTTAATCTTAGAACCACAGAATGGTTAAACAGGGGATTATTCAGCCTGTCATTCTCACTGCTGGTTCTCTTCAAAAGCAACTTAGCTAGTTTCCCTCTCTAGCATTTTTCCTTTTGACTTGTGAATGTTTCTCTTCAGATTTTGAATTAACTTCTTTTTGAATTGACCCTGCCTTCAAAATACACATAGGCAATGAATTCCAGATCTGAACCACCCACTGTATAAAAAAGGTTCTTCTTCACGTCACCATTAGTTCTTTTGCCATTTGCCTTAAACCCCTGTGGTCTTCAACCATTCCACCAAAGGGAAGCCTCTCTCTCTGCACCATCCAGACTCCTTGTGATTTTGAGCACCTCCAACTGATCTCCTCTTAAACTTCTCTTCAAGAAAGTCAACTTAAATGACTCAATTTATCCTTGTAACTGAAGTCCCTCATTCCAGTAAGCATTCTCATGAATATTTTCTACATCCTTTCTAATACCATCACACCCTTCCTAAAATGTGTGATTAACACAGATGTAGGGCCAAATTTTGAGGTGCCAGTGCAGTTTATATGACACCAAGATAAGCTTCTTTTGCTTTCAGTCAGAGGCACCACACCCCTGGTGACTGGAAATGGACAGAGTTGAGACCTTGCCAGTGATATTTTCTGTCCAAAAACATACTTTATTAATAAAATTTGTAAAGGAAAACATTTCAAAGGAATATTATAGGATTTGCAAGAAAATTCAACATACATGATTATAAGTGTGTATCCAGAGAGCAAAACATTTTGAATTGCAAATTGCAATTCCATTTGCCAAGAGGTACGAGGGAGGAGCGGAGGACTGCTGGGAAGTTTTTAAGTGGGTGAGATGAAGGACGGGTTACACCTGAACTGGAGGGGCACAAATGTCCTGGCAGGGAGATTTGCTCATGTGATTCGGGAGGGTTTAAACTAGTTTGGCAGGGGGGTGGGTATCAGAGGCACATATCTGAGAGGGGGACAGTTGCAGATGAGGCAGTAACAGGATGTAATTAATCTATTGGGAAGGTTTCTCACGCAATGAAACAAAGGGCTGCTCGTGCACAGACTCTTGTGCATATGTGACCAGTTCGAATGGGCCTCGGGGCCGTGCGAGGCCATGCTCTTCGGGAACTGGGCCGACCAATCCTTCATTCCCTTCACTGTCAGGACTGACCACCTGGAGGTGCTGGGTATTTGGTTTGGAGGAGCTGGGGCGTGTGCCAACTCTTGGGGGAAGCGTATCAAGAAAGTGAGGCAGAAACTGAGCAGATGGAAGCTACGGGCACTCTGCATCACGGGTAAAAACCTGGTCATCAGGTGTGAAGCACTGTCAGTGTTGTTATATGTGGCACAAGTCTGGCCTATTCCCAGGACCTGTGCAATCGCAGTCACCCAGGCCATCTTCCATTTTATGTGGAGATCAAAGATGGCCAGGGTCAGAAGGGACTCGATGTACAAAGCTCTGGACAACGGGGGAAAAAACACACCAAATGCCACCCTCACCCTGATGGCCACCTTTGTGTGTGCCTGCATCAAGCTGTGCATGGATCCCCGGTACGCAAACACAAAGTGTCACTACGTACGGAGGTTCTTCCTGTCCCTGGTGTTGCTGCTGCGGAACGTTCCGTATCACCTGTCCTTCATAGAGAAATTTATGAAGAAAACACCTTTGACCACAAGTCCATCAGGAAGTGGTCAGCACGCAGTGTCCTTGAGACCCTTTGGGAAAAGGAGAGGACGGATCCTGTCGAGCGGTTCCATGAGCAGACTGTCAAAGTCATTTGGCAGAATGCCTCATCGCCAGAACTTTCCAACAAGCACCAAAACATGGCTTGGCTGGTGGTGAGAACGGCTCTGCTTATGAGACTCTCTTGCCGTACCACAAGCTGCCCTCGAAGCGGCTGCGGAAGGGTCGAGACTGTCACACACCTCCTTCTAGAATGTGCCTATGCAGAAGACGTCTGGAGAGGAATGCAGTGGTGTTTGTCGAGGTAAGTCCCGAGCAGCTCCGTGATGCAGAACTCTGTGCTCTACTGTCTGTTCCCCGGGACACACCAAGACAAACATCAACTGTGCCTGGAGGATCATCAACTCGGTCAAAGACGCTCTTTGGTCTGTCAGAAACCTGTTGATCTTCCAGCTGAAGGAGCTGACCCCGACTGAGTGTTGCGGACTGGCACATTCCAAGGTCCAGGACTACGTGCTGAGGGACGCTGAAGGTTGGGGCAGTGGCCGCCAAGGCGCGGTGGGGAAAGACCATCATGTAATGTCTACCTGCCAAAGAACAGGGGGCCCATGCAGTAAGTGGGCTCCGCTGGCGCCTCAGCTAAACATATGGATATATGATTGGTAAACGTACAGACCTGTATATATAAATGATAAATTCTGATCTCTTTATGCAAAGAAATGGAATGTTTACGTATGTATGGCATGACCAATTGTACAGATCATCAAAATATTTTATGATTAAAGTATATTTTTGAAATTAAAAAAAACAGTTAAAGTGTGTCTGCTTTAATACAAGGAGTGTAGGAAATAAGAATGATGAACTTAGAACATGGATCAGTACTTGGGGCTACGATGTTGTGGCCATAATGGAGACGTGGGTTTCACCGGGCAGGAATGGTTGCTTGATATTCCAGGGTTTAGAATATTTAAAAAGAACAGGGAGGGTGTAAAAAGAGGAGGGGGTGTAGCATTGCTAATCAGAGAGTGCATCACAGCTAAAGGAACGAAGGTTGTTGAGGAAGGTTTGTCTACTGAGTCAGTGTGGGTGGAAGTTAGGAACAGCAAGGGAACAGCCACCGCATTGGGGGTTTTCTACAGACCACCTAATAGCAGTAGAGAGATTGAAGAACTCATAGGTGGGCAGATTCTGGAAAAATGCAGATGTAGCAGGTTTGTTGTTATGGGTGATTTCAACTTTCCCAATATCGACTGGAATCTCCGAAGTGCAGATGGTTTGGATGGAGCCGTTTTTGTCAGGTGTGTTCAGGAGGGTTTCCTTACTCAGTATGTAGACAGACCGATGGGGGAAGAGGCCATTTTGGATTTGGTGCTCAGCAATGAGCCAGGACAGGTGTCAGATTTCACGGTGGAAGAACACTTTGGTGACAGTGATCACAACTGCCTCACATTTACCATAGCCTTGGAGAGTTAAAGGTGCAGTTACTGAGGGAAGATATTTAATTGGGGACAAGGAAATTATGACACTATCAGACAGGAGTTGGGAAGTACAGACTGGGAGCAATTGTTCCACAGAAAGGGCACAGCAGACACGTGGAGACTATTTAAGGAGCAGTTGCTGTGAGTGATGCACGAATTTGTTCCACTGAGACAGGTAAGAAGGGGTAAGATGAAGGAACCTTGGACGACGAGAACAGAGGACCTTCTCGTCAAAAGGAAGAAGGCAGCTTACAGAAGGTGGAGGAAACAAGGCTCTAGCACAGCTTTAGAGGATTACAGGCTAGCTAGAAAGGAGCTCCGAAATGGACTAAGGAAAGCCAGGAGGGGGCACGAGAAAGGCTTGGGAAGAAAGATTAGGGAGAACCCAAAGGCATTTTACTCATACATGGGGAATAAGAGAATGATCATGGAGAAGGTAGGGCTGATCAGAGATAGCGAAAGGAACTTGTGCGTGGAGTCTGAGCAGATAGGGGAAGCCCTAAATGAATTTTTTTGCTTCGGTTTTCACTAAGAAAAGGGACCTCGTTGTGAAGGAGAACTTTGAGGAGCTGGGATACAGGTTTGACCAGATCAAAATTGATGAAGTTGATGTGCTAAAGATTTTGGAAAACATTAAGATTGATAAGTCCTCAGGGCCAGACCAGATTTATCCTAGGCTGCTCCGGGAAGCGAGAAAGGAGATTGCTAAGCCACTGGTGAGGATCTTTGCCTCCTTACTCTCCACAGGAGTTGTACCGCTGGATTGGAAGGAGGCGAATGTTATTCCTCTTTTCAAGAAGTGTAATAGGGAAATCCCTGGCAATTACAGACCAGACAGTCTGAGGTCAGCAAAGTTTTGGAAAGAATTCTGAGGAATAGGATTTATGACTATTTGGCAAAGCATAGCGTGATTAAAGGCAGTCAGCATGGCTTTGTGAGGGGCAGGTCATGCCTCCCAAACCTTATTGAGTTCTTTGAGGAGGTGACAAGACAGGTCGACGAAGGTCGAGCAGTGGATATGGAGTATATGGACTTCAGCAAGGCATTTGATAAGATTCCCCATGGTATGCTCATTCATAAAGTCAGGAAATATGGGATACAGGGAGATTTTGCCATCTGGATTCAGAATTTGTTGGCTGACAGAAGGCAGAGAGTGGTTGTAGATGGAGAGTATTCTGCCTGGAGGTCAGTATTGAGTGGGGTCCTGCAGGGCTCTGTTCTTGGGCTTCTTCTCTTCGTAATTTTTATAAATTACTTGGACGAGGAGGTGGGTTAGTAAATTTGCAGGTGATACAAATGTTGGAGGTGTCGTCAATAGTATCGAGGGCTATTGCAGGCTGTAGCGCGACACAGACAGGATGCAGAGCTGGGCTGAGAAATGGCAGATGGAGTTCAACCTTGATAAATGGGAAGTGATGCATTTTGGAAGGTCGAACTCGAATGCTGAATATAGGATTAAAGACAGGATTCTTGATAGTGTGGAGGAACAGAGGGATCTGGGTGAGCAAGTACATAGATCCCGCAAAGTTGCCACCCAAGTAGATAGGGTTGTTAAGAAATCATATGGTGTTTTGACTTTCATTAACAGGGGGTCGAGTTTAAGAGCCGCGAGGTTTTGCTATAGCTCTACAAGTCCCTGGTGAGACCACATTTGGAATATTGTGTCCAGTTCTGGTCGCCCTACTGCAGGAAAGATACAGAGCATTGGAGAGGGTGCAGAGAAGGTTTACCAGGATGCTGCCTGGACTGGAGGGCTTGCCTTATGAAGAAAGGTTGAACATGTTCGGACTTTTCTCTCTGGAGAGGAGGAAGAGAGGAGACCTGATCGAGGTATACAAGATAATGAGAGGAATAGATAGAGTCAATAGCCAGAGGCCTTTGCCCAGGGCAGTATTGACGGTTACGAGGGGTCATAGTTTTAAGATATTAGGAGAAAGGTAGAGAGGGGACGTCAAAAGTAGGTTCTTCACGCAAAGAGTTGTGAATGCATGGAATGCGTTGCCAGCGGTGGTGGTGGAAGCAGAGTCATTAGGGACATTTAAACGACTGCTGGACATGCACACAGATAGCAGTGAGTTGAGGGATGCGTAGGTTATTATATTTTACATTAGGATTAAACCTTGGCACAACATCGTGGGCCAAAGGGCCTGTTCTGTGCTGTACTTTTCTAATTTCTATTATCGAAAGTTTAATAGATATAATGGTGCAATGTTAACAATTCAATTGTGGAATGGGGACATTGGCCATTCCTAATGAAGGGCTTTTGCTCAAAAAGTCAATTTTCCTGCTCCTCAGATGCTGCCTGATCTGCTGTGCATTTCCAGCACCACTCTAATCTAAACTCTGGTTTCCAGCATTTGCAGTCCTTTTGCCTACATTGCTAGCTGGCCAGCATTCATAGTCTGTCAGTATTTGCCATTGAGAGGTTGAGGTGAGCTGCCTTCTTGAACCGCTGCAGTCCACATGCAGTGGGTTGACCCACAATACTCTATTCCTGATGAAGGCCTTATGCCCGAAACGTCGATTTTGCTGAAGCTCCTTGGATGCTGCCTGAACTGCTGTGCTCTTCCAGCACCATTGATCCACAATACCCTTAGGCAGGGACTGCCAAAATTTTGATCCAACAACAGTGAAGGAATGGTGATATATTTCCAAGTCAGGATGGTAAGAAACTTGGAGGGGATCTTGCAAGTTGTGCATTCCTATGTATCTGTTGCTTTTGTCCTTCTTGATGGAAATGATCATGGACTTGGAAAGTGGTGTGTGAGGATCTTGGGTGTGAGTTTCTGCATTGCGTCTTGTGGATAGTACACACTACTGCTACTAACCATTAGTGGTAGAGGGAGTGGATGTTTGTGGATGTGTGCCAATCAAGCGAGCTGCTTTGTCCTGGATGTTGTCAAGCTTCTAGAGTATTGTTGGAACTGCACCCATACAGCTAAGAGGTGAGTATTCCATCACACCCCAGACTTGTGCCTTGAAAATGATGGATAGGCTGTGGGGAGTCAGGCAGTGAGTTACTTGCAGCAGTTTCCGTCTGGCCTTCTCTTGTATTCTATAGCTCTATTATCAAAGCCCAGATCCCACGTCTTTTAGTCACTTTCTCAATCTGTTTTACCAATTTTCACGGATTTGTGTACATATTTTTCAAGTTCCTTTACTTGTTAGCTCTTCCCTGAGGCCATCAGAAAAGCTTGAATATTACAATTCCACGATTCCACTGAAAATTGCACCAGCCCAGTTTGATTTAAATAGTTTTTAAGACAAAACTTTTATGAACCATTCACAGGTACTCCAGTGACTGGACCCTCTACCTGCCACGTGGGTTCCCACTGAGGAGGTGGTATCGGAAAGCTTTCTTCCAATGAGCAGTGAAGCTCGAAAGCAAGTTTTTAAAAAAAATGTTGACCTTTGCCTCAGAGCGCCGATTGAAATCTGGCTTCACCTAATAACAAGGATGTTCCAGGCCATAACCCTCCCAACTGGATCACGTCTGTCGAGGGTTGGAGCTCTGCTTTGTGCATTGTACTCGGGACATTATTGGTGTGTGGAAATAAAGAGCAAGAGCAGCAGGATATCCGGCGCTGTTCCTCCTTCTCTTCCATGTCACTCCCCGTGTAGCAGCTGCACTCTGTGTAACAGGAATTCCCTGTGCATTACTTCTAGCTCCATTGTTAGTAAGTTTCACAGCAGCTGCAGGTCAAACTTCCACCTCAGGAAGGATGAGCAACAGCTGACTCTCCAAAATAAAATTGATTGCATTGTAAGGGTCAAGAGAAAAATAAATCAGGGTGCATACGCACAAATTCACAGGAGTTTTCGTCTTTACTGAGCCAGTGCAATTCCTCAGTTTTTCAATTTACAATCCACTTTATTCCCGACTCCAAGATAGGATTTTCTGTCCTTTTTTCATGCAACATTACTGGCGTAAAACACAGACAAGAATTTGGCTCCTGGAAATAAGGAGAGCTGTGATTTTCGCCAAGGTGGAACATTCTGATTAAACTCCATCTGATAAAGGTAACATATTGAAGGAAAAACTGAATGTAAATTTGAAATGGGCTGCACCCAGAGAGACTATATGCTTGTCACCCTCTAGTGGCTGCAGTCAACAGCGCAATCTATTCCCAGCAGACAAAGAAATCGAGTTGCAGCATTACTGGATGCACCCTGTCACTTCCCTTTAAAAGGATGCCTGAACTGAAATTGATAGCCAAATACTTGGCTAAAACAAAATACTCTAGCTCCCAGTTCTGAGGGTCACTGGACCCGAAATGTTAACTTTGATTTCTCTGCTGTGGAAGTGCCTGTGTTGGACTGGTGTGGACAAGGTTAGAAGTCACACAACACTAGGCTATAGTCCCAACAGCTTTATTTGAAACCATAAGTGTTTTGGGTGCTGCTCCTTTGTCAGATGAAGTGAGAGAATGCACACAGGCACCAAATTTATAGGCAGAGAGATCAAAAGGTCGTACAAATTGTGTGAGCCTAGACAGGCCACATAACAAGTCTCCGCAAGTGGATCAAAAGTGCCAGATGGTGCGAGTAAAGTGTAATCAGCTGAATAGAAAGTGAAAGGATGACCAATGATTCAATTAATTGGGACAGAGAGATAATTGGTGCTGGAGACTAGCTAAATGGCTGGAATAACATGATAGTATATGTAAATATATGGCTTAGTGCGAGGCATTCGGAAGCCTTTGATGGTGTTCTGTTTCGCGCGTGAGGAGGTCACGAGGTGTTCTGTTTCGCGCGCAAGGAGGTCACATGGTGTTCTGTTTCACGGGCAGAAGGAGGTCACATGGGGTCGGACATCCGGGAACGCGAGAAGGCGGAGAATGGAGTCAGATCAACAGCCAATCAGAAGACAATCCCACCTCAGTGATTGCATGACGTTTTGTATTGTATAAAAGACTGGGTCAGGGACAGGAATAGGTTGTACTTTGTGAACTGACACACTTTGTTGTTTGTCAGGGATGGAAAGGTCTTGATCCAGAGCTCTGTATACTTTGTCCACTTACTGCTAAAATAAACTAAGAGTTTGAGACCGAATATCTTCTCCATTGCTTCATTTAAAGAACACTCAGGACTCGGCTCACACATAGAAGAAAGTTAGCTGGTAGATTGAGCCAAAGTCCTACAATTTGTTGACCCCGACGTGATGAAGACGGAGAAGTGACGGAAAAGAGAGAAAAATAGAAACGACGGACAACTGACGTCTGATGACAACAACAAGCGGCGCCGCATAAAAAGGTGAGCAGACACCTGTTTATATCGAAGTTCTGCAATTGGAGATACTAAATTGATTGTTGTCATTATACTGCAAGTGTCCTAGTAATAGTAAGTGGATAAAGTATTGATATAGTACGTACAGGTTTAAAGTCCCGTGGGGTTAGAGTCCCCATAAGAGCAACAAAGTTTAGTACGTACAGGTTTAAAGTCCCGTGGAGTTAGAGTCCCCATAAAAGCAACAAGATACGTACAAGCTTAAAGTCCCGTGGGGTTAGAGTCCCAATAAGAGCAACAAAGTTTAGTACGTACAGGTTTAAAGTCCCGTGGGGTTAGAGTCCCAATAAGAGCAACAAAGTTTAGTACGTACAGGTTTAAAGTCCCGTGGGGTTAGAGTCCCCATAAAAGCAACAAGGTACGTACGGGTTTAAAGTCCCGTGGGGTTAGAGTCCCCATAAAAGCAACAAGATACGTACAGGTTTAAAGTCCCTTGGGGTTAGAGTCCCCATAAAAGCAACAAAGTTTGATACGTACAGGTTTAAAGTCCCTTGGGGTTAGAGTCCTCATAAAAGCAACAAGGTACGTAAATGTGAGGAGGTTTAAAGTCCATTGAGCAGGATCTCATAAAAGCAACGCTCACAAATTTTGGTCTATGATCGATGTGTTGTAAGTTTTAAAATTATATTGGGGAATGTATGGAGGGTGGCAGAAAAGCCAGTCGTGTCTTGAAGACAAAGATGGTGGTGTCTCAGCGAGAGAGAGTTGGCAGTGGAAACCTAATGGTGACAACGAAACTGCTGATAATTCTCACTGAAAGGGTCAGTTGCTCAGGTATACTCCATACAAACTGACTGGCCACCGGATTTGTCACTGATTGGGTTGGTTGCTCGGTTATATTATATCCAAACTAACTGACTACTGGATGGGAGGATTAATAACAAAAAAAACACATAAAATGGAAGGGGAATTTGATAAAGAGTGTGAAGAATATGGAGGCTGTTCTTCCGACTTAATGTTGCCCGTAAAACAGCAGTGGGGTAAAGCCAGAAGTCAGTTAGTCAGTGGGCTTGCAAAGAACAAACAAAAAACAATGATGGAAAAATATGACAAGGTTTGGGAATAATTACAAAAACAGGGCAAAGTCCCTAAAGATGAGGAAAGGAAGAAATTGTTGCCATTTTTCGGAAAAGCAGAAGAGCAAGCTAAACTAGAAGTAGAAGAATACATGAAGGGAAAGAAAGGGTCAATATTAGTTAGAAGAAAGTGGACAAAAGAAGGTGGGGAGAAAGAAGAGATGAGGATTCATCTGCACAACATGACGTTAGCCTGTGTAGCAGTAGAAACATTACAAAAGAGAGTAGGTGGTACCTCTAAAACAGAACTGGCAAAGGAGACAGAAAAGGCAGGACCATCCGCGCCATTATATCCTAAATTGCCTGGGGTACAACCACCGCCCCCATATCCTGTAACACAAATGCCACTCATGTATGTTCAAGAAGGGGTGTTAGATGTGCAAGAAGTAGGAACAAGAGAGTACAACGTAGTAAAAGAGAGACTGGCAGAAGCAGTAGAAGAAAGCATCAGAAAAGTAGAAAAACTAACACTAGAAGCTGAACAGAGAGTTAAGGAAGCAGAGGAAGCAAGCAGGGTGATAATGACGCACAGCAGAAACAAAGAACAGCCGAAACAGGGGAGACATTCATCATGCAAGAGCCAGATGCTCACTCGACACCGTATAGTGTTGAGAATGAAAAGAGGGGAAGATTACGTAGTTCAGGTCAGTTATTAGATGACGGGTTCTCAGACAGAAGAAGGAGAGATTTGAGGGAAGAACGAGACAGAGAGAAATTGGATGGGGAGGAGTCTCAAAATAGTATGGACATTGAGGACGAAGAATCCCTGACAGAGGATGACCCACACACCTACCCCGTCACTTTGAAAGGCTCACTCACAATGCACATGGAACACGGCCCTCCACTGAAGTCCCTACCTGAAAGAAGATATAACCTGCGTCAAAGAGACACATTACGACAACCCATAAAGTATCAGCACCACCAAATGCCATTAATGTACAGAGGCTCTTATATGGGGGATGTTTATCAGCCCTTCACATTTACTGACATGAACTGCATCCTGGATAAAATGCCCCCACCCATGGAGGGAGGTGGGCCCTGGATGACTAAATTTTGCCAATATACATTAGGCCACAAGTTAGCTATGGGCGACTGGAGAGCATTGTTGGGCAAGCAATTGACTCAGTAACCCGGTTTACAATATTCACCATCAGAGGAAGCCTATAGAATTATGTACAGGACAACTGACAAGGTAACATAGGCAGATTGAAAGGTTTCATGGCAGGGAAAAGACAGACCATCCACAGGCTGCAGCGATGCTTGACACTCTACCAGATACCTTGTGGTCAGCAGGTTCAACGAACGTTGGTCACTGCAAACAAGTCACACCAATCACATTCGATTTAATAGACCACACTCCGATTTGGCAGAGACAATACTCACACAAACCAGAGGCTGAAGCCGGCATTGCCGACACAATTGAAGGATTGTTAGCAGCAGGGGTGCTAGAACCCTGCTGGTCAGCCTGGAACACTCCTATCTTACCTGTAGAGAAGCAGAATACAGGTAAATATAGGATGGCACATGATCTTAGACGGATCAATAGTGTCGTCTCTACTCCAACAGTTTCAGTTCCAAACTCCTACACTGCGATGTCTGTGCTGACCCCTGACCATAAGTGGTTCTCGTGCATTGATCTGGCCAACGCGTTTTTCTGTTTGCCCCTAGCTGACCATTTGAGGGACATTTTCTCGTTCACCTACAAAGGCCAACAACGTTACACAAGGGTCCCTCAAGGATTCATTTTGTTGCCTGGGGTGTTTAATCAGGTATTGAAACAACAGCTGAAGGACCTGACGCTCCCAAAGGGGGTGGTATTGATCCAGTATGTGGATGACATTCTTTTGGCAGCACCCGACCATGTTTCTTGTTTGGCAGCTACAAAGTCATTGCTGATTCACCTGTATAACGTCGGTTTCAAAGTCTCACGGGCTAAATTGCAATGCTGCAGACAAACAGTGTCTTTTCTGGGTAGAGTTCTTTCTGCTAAGGGAACAGGTGTGTCTCCGTCTCATAGATCCTCCATTCTGCATCATACCAAACCAGTCACTGTAAAAGACATGCTCTCATTTCTTGGGTTGGCAGGATACAGCAGACAATTCGTTGCATCATATGGGGAGCTCACTTTCCCTCTGAGGGCCATGGTAAATGAGCAAGACAAGAGAAATTTGTCGGCCCATTTGCAGTGGACCACGGAGGCAGACAAAAGTTTCATATCTCTCTTAAACAGGCCCTATCGCGGGCTGCTGCTTTAGCGGTCCCTGATTACAAAGAGCCATTTTTCCTCGATATTTCTGAAAAATTACATACAATAAATGGTGTTCTTTTTCAGAAAAAAGGGGGAGGCAGGCAGGTGCTGATGTATGTAAGTGTTACCCTTAACCCAATAGAGGACAGACACCTGCCATGTACAAGACATGCAACAGGGGTAGCAAATATTCTCCAAAAGGTAGCACATATAGTCATGGGCCATTCACTAACAGTACTGATGACACATAGTGTAGTGGCCTATGTGAACTCAACAGCCTTTACAATGACGTCACTGTGGCAAACCAGGTTAGAGAAAATCCTGAATGCACCACATACAACTGTCACACATGAAGGAATCAACATGGCTGATAACATGGGAGAAGGAGAGCCACACATGTGTGAGGAAAGGGTACAGGGAGACGTCAAAGTTAGGGCAGACTTACAGGGGCAATTCCGACTAGTAGACCCAGAAGAAGTGCTGTTCAGAGATGGTTGCTGTTACAGACATCCAACTGAAGGACTTAAAGCAGCCTATGCAGTGGTGCGACAGACAAGTGAGGGATTTGAGGAAGTGTTGGCAGGAAAAGTGACAGGCAAAGAATCAGCCCAGTTGGCTGAAATACAGGCAATGATAGCTGCGTTAGAATGGTCAGAGGGAAAAAGAGTAAATATCTACATCGACTCTGCATATGTGGCAGGGACTATACAGGTAGAACTCAGTCAATGGATCAGAGCAGGATTCTTAACAGCAGCAAAAACCCCAATTAAACATGAAAAAGATATGAAAAGATTAGCGGAGGCCCTAATGAAACCTGCAGAAGTGGCGGTGGTCAAGTGTAGAGGACATGATAAAGCAGATACAGTAGTAGCGAAGGGCAATCATGCAGCAGACTCAGCAGCAAAGAAAGCAGCAGGGTATACAGCACAGTATATAATGATGCAAACAGAGAGAACAGTGTATGACCTGCTGCCTGCCTGCGATGCAAAAGTGTTAATAAAACAGCAGCAGGAAGTCTCTCCTCTGAACTGACAGTATGGAGAGAGAGAGGGGCCACAGAGTCAGAAGGGATTTGGAGGTCACCGGATGGTAGACCAGTCCTACCCCCAGGTTTGATAGCTTCCATGCTCCAGGAAGCTCATGGGTTGACACACTGTGGAAAAACGCAGATGCAGAGGTATCTGACACATTGGTGGCATCCGTTCTTGCCAGCAATGATTGAAAATTACATCAGAGAATGTAGAACGTGTACAGAATATAATGTGAGAGCAACAGTGAAACCACACGAGGGAAAATTCCCTCTCCCAAGAATGCCAGGTCAGGAAATAGTCATTGACTACACTGACATGATAGAAAGAGTAACCGGATACCGGTACCTTTTGGTAGCAGTGGATGCATACACTGGTTGGCCAGAAGCGATATCTGCGAAAAAGGAAGACGCAAAAACAGTGATCAAATTCTTGATAAACCAATACATTCCAATGCATGGGTTTCCAAAGAGAGTCAGGTCAGATAATGGTACACATTTCAAGAACAAAGACCTGCATGACGTCGAAGCAGCTTTGGAACTGAAACATGCATTTGGAACAGTGTACCATCCTCAGTCACAGGGAAAAGTGGAAA
>NC_057713.1:18917702-18936167 GCF_004010195.1 Chiloscyllium plagiosum
ACATCTCATGCGGTCAGACTACAAGGGAAAGGAGAAAGCTGGTACCATTGGAGCCAGTGTGCAGCCACGGAACCGCCAATGAGAACTCTAGAACAAATAAGAACAGAAAAAGAGTAGAAGGGTCTTAAACTTTTAACTTTTGCAGGAGGAGGGTCCTGGAAAAAGATCTCCAAGGAAAGGTTTTTCTGGAGAGCAGAAGTAAGGAAAGGACCGGAACACAAGAAGAATTTGTTTAAAACATATAGGAAAGTTGTGTAAAGGATATAATGTGTATCTCTGTAAGAAGCCCACACTACCCTCGGCTGTTGAGGTTGGGAGTTTTTGCTATTATTTTATGTATAAGTGTCATGCCGCTGTTAATAGGGGTATTAACCACGAGGGACAAACACACAGGCGAGGGAGAAAGTCCCAGCAATGAAAGGTCAATAGGACAAGAGGCGGACAAATGTTTAAGGGAGGCGGAGAGCCGGGTACACATCAGACATGATAAAAACCATGGTACAACATACCAGTTTGACTTACGCGAAGTAATTGATTGTGGCCAAGATACAGGGAGCTGGAGGGAGTATGATGTGTATCTTTGCCTCTATGCCATTTACAATGACCCATGCCCGTCGTGGGATCATATATTAACATGGACTGGGGTACGATGGACACCCAAGAAGTCGTCACCTTCGGATAATAGATGGAAAGTTCGAGACCATGTGAGCCTGACAAAGGGGCAACTCAATCATTCCTCAGAGCTAAAAAATCCACTTTTGTTAACCCTGACAAGATTTGATATTAACCCTGGTCCCAAAGAGGTACAGGTTTACTGTGGGAGTGATGACAGAAGCTTTTATTTTGTAATAGGTGTAGATCAATCTAGAGTGGATAACATGGGACTAGTGAAGGTAACCTTAGTGGACCCTCCTACGAACCAGCCACAAACTGAAAACACAAGTATGGTGGTAGAACCAAGTTCAGGAGTCGTGGTAATTACCACATTAAGTGCTATTTTCCCACCAGTAAAGAATTCTGTGTTGCCTCCAGTGTTTACACCAAGAGCCAACAATTACACTTGTTTTGCTCAAAAGTCAAATATTGTCTTGGGAGACATGCCCACTGACTGGTGTCAGGACACAATTAATGTAACAGGCTGGCAGAACGCTAGCACAATGGTTTGGGCCAGAGCTAATCTTTTTTGGTACTGTGGAGATAGAACACTGCATATTAGTTTACCTCCAGATTGGTCTGGAACCTGCGCATGGAGATAGAACACTGCATGTTAGACCTCCAGATTGGTCTGGAACCTGTGCAATGGTCAGTCTAGGGGTACCCTTATTCCTCTTAGGAGAACGACAACAGGGAATAAATCCGCATGCACAAACACGCAAGGATTTGTTTGATGTCACATCTGGCTCAACCACCCCCCCTTACATAGATTCAATAGGTGTTCCCCGCGGTGTACCTGATGAATAAAAATTGGCAGACCAGGTAGCAGCAGGATTTAAGAATTTCCCAATTATCGGTGTTCTATTCCCAGTCACGCCGAATAAAAACGTCGACCGAATTAATTATGTACATTACAATGTACTCAGGCTAGCCAATAGAACGAGAGACGCGGTGGCGGGACTCTCTGAACAACTGGCAGCAACCTCATTGATGACAGTACAAAATAGAATGGTATTAGATATGTTGTTAGCAGAAAAGGGGGGAGTGTGCTCTATGTTCGGAGATCAATGTTGTACGTTCATCCCCAACAATACAGCACCTGATGGCTCGGTAACCAGAGCCCTGGAAGGACTAAGAACCTTGTCTGAAGAAATGCATGAACATTCAGGTATTGACAACCCTCTAGGAGGCATTTTCGACTCATGGTTTGGGAAATGGAAAGGATTAATTGTGTCTGTGTTTATGTCCCTCGTTGGTATGATGATTGCGTTAGTGTTGTGTGGATGTTGTTGTATCCCCTGTATTAGATCTTTGTTGAACAGGGTAATCATCACAGCAAATGAAGCATTTTCATGAGACCAAAAGGGGGACTTGGAGCGAGGCATTCGGAAGCCTTTGATGGTGTTCTTTTTGCGCGCGAGGAGGTCACGAGGTGCTCTGTTTCGTGTGCGAGGAGGTCACGTGGTGCTCTGTTTCACGGGCAGAAGGAGATGACATGGGGTCGGACATCCGGGAACGCGAGAAGGCGGAGATTGGAGTCAGATCAACAGCCAATCAGAAGACAATCCCACCTCCGTGATTGCATGACGTTTTGTATTGTATAAAAGACTGGGTCAGGGACAGGATTAGATCGTACTTTGTGAACTGACACACTTTGTTGTTTGTCAGGGATGGAAAGGTCTTGATCCAGAGCTCTGTATACTTTGTCCACTTATTGCTAAAATAAACTAAGAGTTTGAGATCGAATATCTTCTCCTATTGCTTCATTTAAAGAACACGCAGGACTCGGCTCACACATAGAAGAAAGTAAGCTGGTAGTTTGAGCCAAAGTCCTACATATAATAGTCACATGCTGAGGGTCTAACCAAGGGAAAAAGTGAGGTCTGCAGATGCTGGAGATCAAAGTTGAAACTTTATTGCTGGAACAGCACAGCAGGTCAGGCAGCATCCAGGGAACAGGAGATTCGACGTTTCGGGCACAGGCCCTTCTTCAGGGTCTAACCAAAGTAACAAGTAATCCAAAACTGTACAAACTAATTAAGGTAGAGAGATCATAACAAGTTGTCAAGGTGATGGTGTCAAAACAGGGCTCTAAGGAAGATTTTACAGATACAGAACGGTGTGGTTGGGTTACATCTTGCACGACATGAACCCAAGATCATGGTTGAGGCCATCCTCACGGGTATGGAACTTAGTTATCGGCTTCTGCTCAGCGATTCTGTGTTGGTGTGTATCTCGAAGGCAGTCTTGGAAGACGCTTACCCAAAGATCAGAGACTGAATGTCCTTGACTGCTGAAGTGTTCCTGTGCTTCAGCAGGTTGTTACATGGTTAGATTCCTTACAGTGTGGAAACAGGTCCTTCGGCCCAACATGTCCACACCAACCCTCCGAAGAGTAACCTACCCAGACCCATATCCTTCTGACTAATGCATCTAACACTATGGGCAATTTAGCATGGTCAATTCACCTGACCTGTACATCTTTGGACTGTTGGCTGTAGTGTTCCTGGTTGTCCAGTTGTCGGTATGCTTCTTTGCAATGAGTTGTTCTATTCTAAATGATAATGGCTCCTCCTTTGGCTGCTGGTTTAATGACGACATTGCAGTTTGTCTTGAGAGCATAGATGGTGTTGCATTGTGCTTGGGTGACGGTCTGCACTATCTTGTGAGTGCAGACTGATGAATCTGGAATTAACGCATCTCCTGATTCTTGTTTGTTAGCTGTACTGCAGATCTCTTTGTTAACTGTTCCAGATCATTGTTTGTCTCATTGGACTTACAGCTGATATCTTGGATTTTGTGGAAGAATTCCCAGATCCATATTCGTCTGATGAATTCCTGTATCTGTAGTGTGACCGATGAGGTCTGTTTTGGTAGTGGGGCAGAAATTGACCCCTCAGCTGAGAACTTTGATTTTGTCTTGTTGAAGAGTGCGATCAGTCAAGTTGACAATGAATTTCCTTGTGGTGGTATTGGTTTCAACCGCGGTATTGGGAAGGCTTGGTTACTGCTGGTGATGATGCCACATTTCTCCAGTTTCCTGTTCTTAATGTTCTGTTGCCTCGTCTGCTTGGCAGTGTCTCATAGTGGTCTGCTGTATCCTGAATTTGATCTCAATTTCAAGGTTGCAGCGCATGTTGTAGAGGTGATGTATGAGATGATTGAGGAGTGTGTAAGAGGTATGACGGCAGAGTCTCTTAGTTTGTGATGTGTAATCATTTCGGGATCTTCTCTGCATTCTTGCATCTCTGCAGAAACAGACGATGTCTGAGTTGATACGTGCGATCTTCTAGGAGATCCTCTCCACTTTGAGCTGCAGTCTGCAATGTTGATGATAGCCATGATGTGAAGATGCTGTGTTTGAACTGGGATGGACAAGGTCAGAAGTTACACAACCCCAGGTTATAGTCCAACAGGTTTATTTCAAATCATAAGCTTTCAGAGCATTGCTCCTTTGTCAGTTGAAGTGAAGAATAACACACAGGCACAGATGGTTTCCACAGATGCTGCCAGACCTGCTGAGATTTTCCAACAATTTCTGTTTTGGGTACTCTAACCCCTGACTACTTTTTGATTTTTGACATTGCCCTTAACAGAGGCACAGCACGGAAATAGACTCTTTGGTCCAACTTGTCCATGCCGACCAGATATCCCAACCTAGTCCCACCTGCCAGCACCTGGCCCATATCGCCCCAAACCCTTCCTATTCATATACCCATCCAGATGCCTTTTAAATGTTGGAATTATACCAGCCTCTACCAGTTCCTCTGGCAGCTTATTCCATACACGTACCACACTCTGCGTCGAAAGATTGCCCCTTACGTCTCTTTTATATATTTCCCTTCTCACCCTAAACCTATGTCCTCTAGTTCTGGACTCCCCCACCCCAGGTAGAGACTTTGTCTATTTATCCTATCCCCTCATGATTTTATATACCTCTATAAGGTCACCCCTCAGCCTCCAACGCTCCAGGGAAAACAACCCCAGCCTATTCAACCTCTCCCTATAGCTCAAATCCTCCAACTCTGGCAACATCTTGGAAAATCTTTTTTGAGCCCTTTCCGATAGGATGGAGACAAGAATTGCGTGTAATATTTCAAACGTGGCCTAACCAATGTCCTGTAGAGCCGTAACATGACCTCCCAACTCCTGTACTCAATACTCTGACCATTAAAGAAAAGCATACCAAATGCCCTCTTCACTATCCTATTTACCTGCAACTTCACTTTCAAGGAGCTATGAACCTGCACTCCAAGGTCTTCCCCAGGACCTTACCATTAGGTGTATAAGCCCTGCTAGGATATGTTTTCACAAAATGCAGGACTTTGCATTTATCTAAATTAAACTCCATCTGTCACTTCTCACCTCATTGCCCCATCTGATCCAGATCCCATTGTAATCTGAGGTAACCTTCTTTGCTGTCCACGACACCTCCAATTTTGGTATCATCTGCAAACATACTAACTATATCTCCTATGTTCATATCCAAATCATTTATATAAATGATGAAAAGTAGTGGACCCAGCACTGATCCTTGTGGCACTCCGTTGGTCACAGGCCTCCAGTCTGAAAAACAACCCTCCACCACCACCCTCTGTCTTCTACCTTTGAGCCAGTTCTGTATCCAAATGGCTAGTTCTCCCTGTATTCCATGAAATCTAACCTTGCTAACCAGTCTTCCATGGGGAACCTTGTCGAACACCTTACTGAAGTCCATATAGATCACATCTACCACTCTGCCCTCATCAATCCTCCTTGTTACTTCTTCAAAAAACCCAATCAAGTTTGTGAGACATGATTTTCCATGCACAAAGCCATGTTGACCATCCCTAATCCGTCCTTGGTTTCCAAATACATATACATCCTGACCCTCAGGATTCCCTCCAACAACTTGCCCACCACCGACATCAGGCTCACTGGTCTATAGTTCCCTGACTTGTCCTTACCACCTTTCTTAATGGATGGCAGCATGTTAACCTCCAGTCTTCTGGCACCTCATCTATGATTATCGATGATACAAATATCTCAGCAAGGGGCCCAGCAATCACTTCTCTAGCTTCCCACAGAGTTCTCGGGTACACCTGATCAGGTCCTGGGGATTTATCCACTTTTATGTGTTTCAAGATATCCAGCACCTCCTGCTCTGTAATACGAACCGTTTTCAAGATGTCGCCATCTATTTCCCTACATTCTATGTCTTACATGTCTTCTTCCACAGTAAATACTAATGCAAAATACTCTTTTAGTATCTCCCCCCATCTCCTGTGGCTCCACACATAGGCTGCCTTACTTTGCGGGGCCCTACTCTCTCCCTAGTTATCCTTTTGTCCTTAATATATTTGTAAAAACCCTTTGGATTCTCCTTAACCCTATTTGCCAAAACTATCTCATGTCCCCTTTGTGCCCTCCTGATTTCCCTCTTAATACTCTTCTAAGGATTCACTTGATCTATCCTGTCTATACCTGACATATGTTTCCTTCTTTTTCTTAACCAAGCCCTCAATTTCTTTAGTCATCCAGCATTTCCTATATCCAGCAACCTTTCATTTCACCCTAACAGGAATATACTGTCTCTGGACTCTCGTTAACTCATGTTTGAAGGCTTCCCATTTTCTAGCCGTCCCTTTATCTGCAAACATCTGCCCCCAAACAGCTTTAGAAGGTTCTTGCCTAATTCCATTGAAATTGGCCTTTCTCAATTTAGACCTTCAACTTTTAGATCTGATCTATCCTTTTCCATCACTATTTTAAAAATTATAGAAATATGGTCGCTGGTGCCAAAGTGCTTCCCACTGATACCTCAGTCACCTGTCCTGCCTTATTTCCCAAGAGTAGGTCAAGTTTTCATCTTCTCTAATAGGTACATCCACATACTGAATCAGAAAATTTTCTTGTGCACTCTTAACAAATTCGTCTCTATCTAAACCCTTAGTCCCAGTCCCAGTCGATGTTTGGCAAGTTAAAATCCCCTACCATAACCACCCTATTATTCTTACAGGTAGCTGAGATCTCCTTACGAATTTGTTTCTCAATTTCCTTCTGATTATTAGGGGTATATAATACAATCCCAATAAGGTGATCATTCTTTTCTTATTTCTCAGTTCCACCCAAATATCTTCCCTGGATGTATTTCCGGGAATATCCTCCCTCAGTACAACTGTAATGCTATCCCTGATTAAAAACGCCACTCCCCCTCCTCTCTTGCCTCCCTTTCTGTCCTTCCTGTAGCTTTTGTATCCTGGAACATTAAGCTGCCAGTCCTGTCCATCTCTGAGCCACATTTCTGTAATAGCTATGATATCCCAGTCCCATTTTCCTAACCATGCCCTGAGTTCATCTGCCTTCCCTGTTAAGCCCCTTGCATTGAAATGAATGCAGTTTAACTTATCAGTCCTACCTTGGTCCCTGCCTGCCCTGACTGTTTGACTCGCTTCTGTTCTCAACTGTACCAGTCTCAGATTGATCTCTTTCCTCACTATCCTCCTGGCTCCCCTCCACTTTACAACTTTAAAACGTTCCGAGCAACTCTATCAAATTTCCCTGCCAGTATATTAGTCCTCTTCCAATTTAGGTGCAATCCGTCCTCCTTGTACAGGTCACTTCTACCTCAGAAGAGCTTCCCATGATCCAAAAATGTGAATCCTTCTCCCATATACCAGGTCCTCAGCCATGCATTCATCTGCTCTATCCTCCTATTCCTGTTCTCACTAGCTCGTAGCCCCGGGAATAATCCAGATATTACTACTCTCGAGGACTTCCTTTTAACTTCCTGCCTTTCTCTCTGTAATCTCCCTTCAGAATCTCAACCTTTTCCCTTCCTATGTCGTTGGTTCCAATATGTACAATGACCTTCTGCTGGCCCCTCTCCCCATGAGAACATTCTGCACCCTCTCTGAGACATCCTTGATCCGGGCACCAAGGAAGCAACACACCATTCTGATTTTTTTGCTGCTGGCCACAGAAACGTCTGTCTGTACCTCAGACTAGAGATTCCCCGAACACATTCGATCTCATGGAACTCGGATGTACCCTTCATTGCATTAGAGCCAGTCTCAATACCAGAAACTTGGCTGTTCATGCTACGTTCCGAATCCATCACTCCCTACATTTTCCAAAACAGCATACTTGCTTGAAGTGGGGATAGCCACAGAAGGCTCCTATACTACCTGACTACCTCTCTTACCTTTCCTAAATTTAACCCATCCATGTGACTGTGTTTGCGACTTTTCTCCCTTCCTATAATTGCCATCCATCACATCCCCTTGTTCTTGTGAATTCCTCATTGCCTCTAACACTCTCTCCAACTGATGCATTCGATCTACCCCTGGACCAAGAGGCCCAATAAAAATAAAAGCAAAACATTGCATTTGCTGAAAATCTGAAATAAAAGCAGAGAATGCTGGAGGAACTCAGCAGGTGGCAGCATCTTTGGGGAGAGAAACAGAGTAAACATTTTCTGTCTGGTATAGCTCTTTCCGAAGTTGAAAAGTTTACCCTTCTTAGCCAAATTCTTTGCTGTGAAGAACAGGATGTTGCATAATTAATTAAAAATCACAGTCTTGTAGCAGTCTTGACTTATAAAAGTGTCTTTTATTCCTTATTTGTTATCTGTCAACATATTTGCCAGAACTGACACCTCTGGTTGTCAACTCAATTAAGAGAAAGCAGCCTGATGCGGTTAATCTGGTACTTCTGAGTAGACGAATACTGCCACTGATCCTCTTTCCTTCTTCTGTGATGGAATACTTTCCTTCTCCTAGTCAAAAGGTCTAATTGGTTTTCAGATTAGGAGTCTTGTAGTGCAGTGGTAGTGTCCCTACCTCTGTGCCAGAAAGTCCAAGTTTAAGTTCTGTTTGCCCGAAACGTGTTTGAACAGGTTGATTAAATCTACATTAGTCCGTTGGGCTCTTGTGATGCAGTGGTAGTGTCCTTACCTCTAAGCCAGGAAACCCAGATTCAAGTTTCATCTGCTCCATAGGTGTCTTATAAAATATTGGTTCATTCGACTTTGCTACTAAGACTATTGTGATGCCTTTTAATTAAAGGTCTACATGAAATCCTAAGATGTTTTGCCTTAACTCCACCTATTCTGTGAGGTTGAGTTATTTTTCAATAATTAATCATTTTAATTTGATCGAGCAAGTGAGGAATGAAATTCTATTCTGTTTGAATGAGATTATTAGTATGTATATTTTGTAAGAAAGAAGACCTTGGTCAAAAGTAAGCTAACCGGTTCTATTGCTCAGGCTAACGTAAACTTAGGTTGATACATGAGAATGCTTTGACGTAAAAGGCTTTTACTTAGGAACATAGTTATGCTTTTTAAATTTGTTTGTCAGAAATGTGCATCATTGGCCACAGCAGTATTTATTGCCCACAGAGCAGCTGAAAGCCAACTGTATTGCTGTGGGTCTGGAGTCACATCCAGGCCAGACCAGATTTCCTTCCCTAAAAGAGCACTAGTGAACCAGATGGATTTTAAGAACACTCAAGAGTGGTTACATGGTCACCATTGCACAAGCTTTTAAATTATTTATTGAATTTATTTGATTTATCAGATGTTACTGAATTCAAGTTTTAACCATCCGTCATGGTGAGATTTTAAGCCATATTTCCCAAAGCATTAGCTTGTGTTTTTGGTTTACTCATCCAGCATCATTGCAATTATGCCACTACCTCTATCCATACATGTGTGTACGTATATATTACTTTGGAATTCAGTCCTGTCATGAATTTTATCATCTTAACCTTTTTCAGATATATCAGTTGTGACATTTGTGATGATAGTTAATCACTATGGAGTGACACAACACAATCTGAGGAAAAAATACTAATGGGTTTATTGGTGCCATCGTATCTTAATGAAAATCTATGGGATTTGTAAACTAAGAGTGCCAAGCTATGATAAAAGGGATGATCTTTCAAAGCATGTGAAGAAAGGAAATGCACTTAATAAGATGGTAGCCATGATTTGGAGGTGCTGTTGGACTGGGTTGGAGCAAGTTAAAAATCATGCAACACCAACTGAGAGTCCATCAAGTTGATTTGAAAGTGGTGCTCCGAAAGCTTGTACTTTCAAATAAACCTACTGGACTCCAATCTTGTGTTGTGTGATTTTTAACTTTGTCCGCCCCAGTCCAACACTGGGTTTAAGATGTAGAAAAAAAAAGCCATCTTTTTGTTATGATGGTTCTTTTTTCTTAAGTGGGGGAGGTGTTATGAAGTTGAGGGCATGTACTGTACCTTTAAGAGAGTATGAATGCTGTCCTGAACTGAGAGATTACAAGCACCCATTTATTTTACTAAATGGCAGTCCCAGAGTGTACTGGAAAATTGAAAATATGTGATGTTTGGCTGTGAAATGGATACCTGAGTTTTGGTGATGTTTTGACAATAATTCAAATTTAACCAATGAGTTTAAATTATGCCACAGGATACTAAAACACAATCGAATTTGAATTTATTGTTTTGTCAACATCAGACCAATGAGACAGTCTGATGTTGGGAGTATAAAAATGCAGACATTTTGAAAACTGGAGAGAGAACAAGTGTCATCAAGGTAGATCAAAGAAATTAGAAAACACTCAATATCAAAGGTACTTTTTCACATGAAACATACTAGCAGTAAAAAGCAAGAAGACGACCCAGCGAATTCAGCAACTGGAAGAGTGAAGTCACAGAAGACGACAGTGGCTGTGTGGTTTTGCAATTAAGTTGATGTAATTTTAATAAGTGTTTTATTGGAACAGCATATTTTTATAGTGTTGGAGGAAGGTAGTAAGGAGTTAAGAGAAAGGGGAGCTTGGAGTTGTGAATAGTTGTTGTTTAATGTTCATTTTTAGAGTTAAAAATAAATTGATGTTATTTTCTTTAAATAATGGAATTTGGGAGTTCTCTGTCACTCATATTTTGACAGATTACAAGACGAGGTGAGCTTTTTTGGGTGTTTGATTTAAATAAAGAGGAGTTCACTGCTGTGTCGTAACAGTTTGGGGGCTCAGGTCCAAGATTTGGATAGGTTTAGACAGATCCAGTCTGAGATTTGGACAGATTTGAATTGATATGGGGTACAAAAGGTCCCAGTAGATTTAAACACATGATGATTAGTGTCTTAGATCTTTAAATAAAACGTAGTGTCCTAGATCTTTAAATAAAACAAAGGTAAGAAAATGTGTTTAATTTTGTGTACTTGTTGTTGGTTCAGTTAAAAGTGAAAGAAATGGCTCTTAACATCACCAAAGAGGTTCTGGGGTTTGAAGGTATTTCCCAGATTTGCCAAGAAAGTTTAGAAAGACGTAGAAAGGATATATTGTCAGAATGATCAAATAGTTTAGAATTGGGTTTGACCAAAGGAAAGCTGAAATTGTAATGGAGTTGGTCAAGCACTTAGGTGTATCAAAGATACAGACAAGTGCAGTAGAGTTCGAATAACTTAAATTGCAATTGAGGAAAATAGAGTTAGAAGATAAAGAAAGGGAGAGAAAGAGAGAGAGAGAAGAAAGAGAGAGAAGAGAAAGAGAGAGAAAATTTGAACTTCAGAAATTGCAAGTTTGTCAGGAAAGTCAAGTTAACAGGATGCAAATGAAGAGAGCAGGTAATGATGGATACAAATATGTTAAAACATGGCAACATTTTGATGATGAAGATGTCAAAGCTTTCTTTATTTGATTTGAAACATTGGCTAGACAGATGGAGTGGCCAGAGAACTTGTGGGTAATGCTAGTTCAGACAAAGCTAGTGGGCAGAACTAGTGAGGTATTTGCAGCACTGTCAGATGAGGGGGTCAAGCAATTATGCAGATATCAGAAAGGCTATTTTGAGTGCTTATGGATTGGTACCAGGAGTGTACAGACCGTGGTTCAGAAACATAAAGAAGGAACCAGGTCAGACTTACGAGGAATTTGAAAGAATTAAACAGAAGTGAGAAGAGTGGAATATTTGGACAGAAATTTAACATTCCCCTATGTAAGATCAGGTTGGAGAGCTGGCGAAGTAACGGTGGGAGTGATTGACAAAGTGTCAGTTCCAGGAAAACAGTTTGTTCTTGGGAACAATTTAGCAGGATTCAAGATAGGAGTGACACCCATTGTTGTGGAGAAGCCCAAGGAAGACCAGGGAACTGAGAAGTTAAAAGAAAACTACCCTGGAATTTTCCTAGAGTGTGTGGTAACAAGTTCTCACTGTCATAAGTCACAGCATGAAACAAAAACTAAAGAGAAAGGTGAAGGAGTTGAGGTTTAATTAGCTGACACCCTGTTTGACGTAATGGTGCAGGAAAAACCTGAACAGGTAGAGGCTCAAGTAGAAGTGTTTAGCCCTGAAAGGCTAATGGACTTACAACAGAAAGACGAGACACTAAAAGACATATATATTGATGCATATTCAGAAAAGGAATCAGAATATATTCCTGAGGGTTATTATCTTAAAGATAGAATCCTAAGGCAAAAATGGAGACCACAGCAGGTTAGTGCAGAGGAGAAATGGGCGGAAATGCACCAGATTGTGTTGCCAGTAGCATACAGACAGGAAGTGTTACAGGTAGCACATGAACTACCAGTAGGAGGTCACCTAGGTGTGAGAAAGACTCAGGCTAAGGTACAAAAGCACTTCTATTGGCTTAGACTGCAGAAGGATGTAGTTAAATTTTACCATACATATCATATGTGCCAAATGGTAGGTAAACCACAGGCAGTAATAAAACCTGCACCATTGTTGCCAATTCCCGCTTTTGAAGTGGGTTATGATTGATTGTATAGGTCCCCAATACTTGCTAACCATAATGGATGTGTCTACCAGATTTCTGGAGGCAATTCCATTACAGAGCATTAAGGCGAAAAGGGTGGTACAGGAGTTAATAGCTTTCTTTACTCAGTATGGGCTACCCAGAGAGATTCAGTCAGACCAAGGATCTAATTTTACTGCTCGGTTGTTTAAGGAAGTCATGTATAGCTTAGGTATATGTCACTTTAAATCAAATGAATCCCAGGGAGCTTTGGAAATGTGGCATCAGACCCGGAAGACTATGTTAAGAGCATACTGTCAGGATTACCTGAGTGATTAGGACAAAGATATCCCATTCATATTATTTGCCATTAGAGATGTCCCAGATAACTCTACTCAGCTTACTCCCTGTGAGTTAATATTTGGACATGCGGTGAGAGGGCCTTTAAAAACAATTAAAGAAAAATTGATAGGTCTGAAGCCAGAGGTCTCACACTTGGATTATGTATCTGAGGTGAGGGAGAGATTAAATCGGCTGGGTGAGTTAGCCAAACAGCACCTAAAGAGGGCACAGCATGGAATGAAGCAGGTGGCAGATAAAAACTCTAAAAATCAGATGTTTTCCTGTGGGATGACGTATTAGTATTGTTACCACTGGTAGGAGATCCCTTCAAAGATCCCTTTAGTGGTCCCTTTCAAATTGAGAATAAGTTGAGTCAGGAAACTATCTGGTAAAGATGCTGGATAGGAAAAAACTGTATCGGGTATGTAATGTGAATATGTTGAAATCTTATTACAATAGAGAGAGGGAACTGGAGTAACAGGTGTTAGTTACTACCCCGCAGAGTGAGGAATCAAATGCAGATGTCGTGGAATTTGATGTGCCTCAAAATATGTTAAACAATGAGGAAGTCCTTGAGGAGTGGGATAGCTTAGTGAACGATCTGTCTCTGGAGCAAAGAACCTAGTTGAAAGGTTTGTTGCAGCAGTATGAGGACATATGCAGGAATAAGATGGGGACAATTAACACTATTGTGCCTGTGGTGGAAGTAGGGAATGCTGTTCTGATAAAACAACACCCTTACAGACTTAATCCTTTTAAAGCCACACAGGTCCAGCAGGAAGTGGATGTGATGCTCAATGAAGATATCATCGATCCGAGTCAGAGTGAGTGGAGTTCGCTGATCGTGTCAGTTCCCAAACCTGATGGGACTCAACGATTTTGTGTGGACTATCGGAAGGTCAACACCATAACAAAAGTGGACTCATACCAAGATTGGAGGACTGTTTAGAGAAAGTTGGTCAAGCCACATACATCATAAAGTTGAATTTATTGCGTGGTTATTGGCAGATACCTTTATCAAAGAAAGTGAAAGAAGTTTTTTGCGTTTGTCATCCCAAATGGGCTATATCAATTTAAAGTGATGCCCTTTGGAATGCAGAATGCACCTGCCACATTCCAAAGACTCATGAACAGAGTTGTGGCCAGATTAACAAATTGTGGAGTCTATCTGGATGATGTAGTGATCTTTAGAGAGTCATGGAAAGCTCACATGGTAAAGTTGGCGGAGCTCTTTGTACGTTTACAAGAAGCTTAACTGGTAATAAACTTAAAACAGAATTCGTGAAGGCAGAGGTGACGTTCTTGGGACATAACATTGGTAATGGAACATTGACCCCAAGGAACACAAAGATGAAGGTCATTGAGGAATTTCATTGACCAACCTTGAGAAAGAGGTGCTTTGATTTTTGGGACTAAGTGGATTCTACTGGAAGTTTGTTCCCAACTTCAGCAGCGTAGTGGCACCGCTAACAGGTTTACTAAAGAAGAACACAAAATTTTGGTGGACAGAACAATGCCAGGTGGCATTTGAAAATTTAAAAGCAGTATTAACCACTGCACCAGTTTTAGCTGCACCAAAGTTTTTGAAACCCTTCAAAGTTGCAATCAATGCTAGCGATATAGGAGTTGGAGCTGTCATGCTAAAGGAAGATGATGATGGAACTCAATGGCCAGTTGACTACTTTTCAAAGAAACTGAATACCCATTAGAAAAAAATACTCTACTGGTCTTACAACATTTTAATGTTTATGTGATAAACAATGCGTTAGAGACAGTTGTTTACACTGACCACAATCCTCTACATTCTTGGAAAGATTTAAAGACAAAAATATGAGACTATTTCATTGGAGTCTTATGTTACAGACTTTTAATTTGAAAATCATACATGTTGTGGGTTGTAAGAATGTGATGGCAGGTGGGTTATTGTGGATTTAAAGGAAAAAAATATAGATAGGATTGGACAGATTCTAATGTTTTATATATATGTGTGTGTTAGCAGAAATTAATATGAAAGTATAACTTAGATTAATGACCTATGTATTTCAATGTAATGGGATTAAGACATAGAAAAGAAATGAAGCCATCTTTTCATTATGATTGTTCATTTTTTTCTTAAGGGGAGAGATGTTATGAAGTTGAAGGCATGTATCTTTAAGAGAGTATGAATGCTGTCCTGAACTGAGAGATTACAAGCACCTGTGTATATGACTAAATGGCAGTCCCAGAGTGTACTGGAAAATTGATTACATGTGACACTTGGCTGTGAAATGGATACCTGAGTTTTCATTGCTATTGTGACAACAATTTGAATTTAACCAATTTGAATTTAACCAATCAGTTTAAATTATGCCCCAGGACACTAAAACCCAATCAAGTTTGAATTTATTGTTTTGCCACAGGTTCAGAAAAGTCTGGGTTGGATGGGTTTTAGAGTCAATTTGATTGTAGTTAACAGATACTGCCTCAGACAAAAAGCTTTTAAATTTAAAAACAGCACTTATACAATGAAAGGAAGTGGCCAGTTCTCCCAGCTCAGGATTAGTGAATTTTTCCAACTGTTAAAGCAATTATCAATTTGTGTCTAAGTTTCCTGTGATTTTCTTCTGTTTCTTAAAAATAGCTGGTTAAGTATAAGCTTGATACTGATGATATTTTAAAATCATGAATATGATATATCTTTACAGTAGAGTATAAAGAGCAGGGAATCTCAAGAATATAGGAGTTGGGAGGTCATGTTGCAGCTGTACAGGACATTGGTTAGGCCACTTTTGGAATATTGCGTGCAATTCTCGTCTCCCTGCTATAGGAAGGATGGTGTGAAACCTGAAAGGGTTCAGAAAAGATTTACAATGACGTTGGGTTGGAGTGTTTGAGCTATAGGGAGAGGTTGAACATGCTGGGGCTATTTTCCCTGAAGCGTCAGAGGCTGAGAGGTGACCTTATAGAGGTTTATAAAGTCATGAGGGACATAGAGAGGGTAAATAGACAATGTCTTTTCCACAGGTTGGCGGAGTCCAAAACTGGAGGGCACAGGTTTAGGTGAGAGGGGAAAGATTTAAAAGGGACCTAAAAGGCAGAGAGTGATGCGTGTATTGAATGAGCTGCCAGAGGAAGTGGTGGAGGCTAGTTCAAATACACTTAAAAGGCATCTGGATGGATATATGAATATGAAGGGTTCAGAGGGATATGGGCCAAATGCTGGCAAATGGGACTAGATTTTTTTAGGCTATCAGCCATTGAGGTGATAGATGAGTTCGGCTGAAGGGTCTCTTTCGACGCTATACAGCTCTAAGACTCTATACCAAAAATTACTGGAGAAAGCAGGAATACAAAGTTGAAGATTATCAGTTTTCAGTGAATCAGATTTAATCTCATTGAACAGACCTCCTTATGGTTATCCAAGCTCCCAAAACATTACTGAAGGAGTTCCTCGGGGTAGTGTCCAAGGCCCAAACATCGTCAGCTGCTTCATCAATAATCATCTTCCCTCCATCATAAGGTCAGAAGTGGGAATATTCACTGATGATTACACAACGTTGAAGTCATTTACAACCTCTCAGATATTGAAGTAATCTATCATCAAATGTGGCAAGAACCGGACAAAATTCAGGCTTAGACTGATCACTGTCAAGAAACATGCAGGTCACAGTGACAATTTGCAACAAGAGAAAATCTAACCATTGTCACTTAACCATTAGCGTAACAATCAACAAACTTCCAGTAACAAATCCTGGAGGATTTCTATTGACCCGAAACTGGAACTGGAACAATCATAAAAATACAGCAGCTACAAAAAGTCAGAGATTCACAACTCAGTTCGTGACAGATGTAATATTCTTAATGAGTAAGGTGCAGTATTCTCAGTCAGTGAGATGCAGTGTTCTCAGTGTTTTGCATATTCTCAGTCAGTGCGGTGTAGTATTCCCAGTCAGTGAGGTGTAGTATTCTCAGCCAGTGTTGTGCAGTATATTCAGTCAGTGAGGTGTAGTATACTCAGTCAGTGAGGTGTAGTATACTCAGTCAGTGAGGTGCAGTATACTCAGTCAGTGAGGTGCAGTGTTCTCAGTCAGTGAGTTGCATTATTAGTGATTACTTACAAGACCATTCCAGATACTTAAAGGGGTTTTCACATGTTTTACAGAATTTAAGACTGTTATAACAAGCACAAAATAAATTATATTTAATAAAAGCAGCAGTATTTCATTGTCAACCATTCACAATGCACAAGGCAGGAATGTGATGGATGTGATGAATGATGTGATGTGACTTGCCTGGATGCACACAGCTCCAACAATACTCAAGAACCTTGAGACCATCCATGCACAAAGCAGCCTGTTGGATTGGCATCCTATCTGTAAACATCAATGTTCAATAGAATTATGACTGACGCAGTGTGTAGCATCTGCAAGATGCTCCAAGGGTCATTCAACAGCACCTTGTAAACCTGCGATCTGTATTACCTAAGGAAAAGGACAATAGATGCAGGGAACACCACCACCTGCAAGCCACTCACCATCCAGATTTGAAAGTCGGTCACCGGCCCTTCACTTTTATACTGGACATCTTTTCCTTCCAGCGTTATAAGTATCCCGACACCTGAAGGACGACAGCAGTTCAAGAAGGCAGCTCACCTTCTTCAAGGCAGTTGTGGATGGTCAATAAGTGCTGGCCTTGCCAATGACTCCCACATGTCATGAATGAATAAAGGAAAAAATAGTTGGTATCACAATATCAGACACTTACAAAAATCCTTCTTACCTTCTCTTGATTTGTAAATACAACACATCTCCCGAGAATTGTCCTTCATAAAGCTTTTATTTGAAAAAAAATCGACATGCTGGAGGCAAAAAAACCAAAGCAAGAAAGTTATATAGAGTCACAGAGATGGACAACACGGAATCAGACCATTCGGTCCAACTCCTCCATGCCGACCAGATATCCCAAACCAATCTAGTCCCACCTGCCAGCACCCAGCCTATATCCCTCTAAACCCTTCCTACTCGTTATCCCATCCAGATTCCTTTTAAATGTTGCAGTTGTACCAGCCTCCATCACTTCCTCTGGCAGCTCATTCTATGCACACGCCACCCTCTGCATGAAAAGGTTGCCCCTTAGGTCCCTTTTATACCTTTCCCCCCTCTCACCCTAAACCTATGCCCTCTAGTTCTGGAGTCCCAGATTTATCTAAATTAAACTTCATCTGCCACTTCTCAGCCTATTGGCCCATCTGATTAGGATCCTGTTGTAATCGGAGGTAACCTTCTTCACTGTCCACTATACCTCCAATTTCGGTGTCATCTGGGTGCTGCATTTTGGGAAAGCAAATCTTAGCAGGACTTATACACTTAGTGGCAAGGTCCTAGAGAGTGTTGCTGAACAAATAGACCTTGTAGTGCAGGTTCATAGCTCCTTGAAAGTGGAGTTGCAGGTAGATAGGATAATGAAGAAGGTGTTTGGTATGCTTTCTTTTATTGGTCAGAGTATTGAGTTGGAAGGTCATGTTGTGGCTGTACAGGACATTGGTTAGGCCACTGTTTGAATATTGCGTGCAATTCTGGTCTCCTTCCTATTGGAATGATGTTGTGAAACTTGAAGGGGTTCAGAAAAGATTTATAAGGATGTTGCCAGGGTTGGAGGATTTGAGCTATAGGGAGAGGCTGAACAGGCTGGGGCTGTTTTCCCTGGAGCGACGGAGGCTGAGGGGTGACCTTATAGAGGTTTACAAAATTATGAGGGATATGGATAGG
>NC_057713.1:18938357-18971757 GCF_004010195.1 Chiloscyllium plagiosum
CGGGGACTTATCAACCTTCAGACCTAACAGTCTGTCCAACACCAATTCCTGGCAAATATAAATTCCCTCAAGTTCAGGTCCTTCAGCCACTGTTACCTCAGGGAGATTACTTGTGTCTTCCCCGGTGAACACAGATCTGAAATACCAATTCAATTCTTCTGCCACTTCTTTTTTCCCCGTAATATATTCCCCTATTTCTGTCTTCAAGGGCCCAATTTTAGTCTTAACCATTTTTTTGCCTTTCACATACTTAAAAGAGCTTTTACTATCCTCCTTAATATTCTTGGCCAGTTTACCTATGTACCTCATTTTTTCTCTGCGTATTTCCTTCTTAGTTATCCTCTGTTGTTCTTTCAAAGCTTCCCAGTCCTCCGTTTTCCCACTTATCTTTGCTATGTTATACTTTATCTCTTATAACTTTATATGTTTCTTAACTTCCCTCGTCAGCCACGGTCACCCATGCCTCCTCCGAGGATCTTTCTTCCTTTTTGGAATGAACTGATCCTGCATCTTCTGCATTATACACAGAAATATCTGCCAATGTTTCTCCACTGTCATCCCTGCTAAGGTATTGCACCATTGAACTTTGGCCAGCTCCTCCCTCATAGCTCCATAGTTCCCATTATTCAACAGAAATATTGAATTGTACCCTCTCCCTCTCAAATTGCAGATTGAAGCTTATTGTAATATGGTCACTACTTCCCAATGGTCACTACTTCCCAATGGTTCCTTCACTTCGAGGTCCCTGATTAATTCTGGTTTGTTGCACAATACCAGATCCAGCATTGTCTTCTCCCTGGTAGGCTCCAGCACCAGCTGTTCTAAGAATCCATCTCAGAGGCACTCCACAAAGTCTCTTTCTTGAGGTCCAATACCATCCTGATTCTCCCAGTCTACCTGCATGTTGAAATCCCCCATAACAACTGTAGTAACATCTTTGCGACAGGCCAATTTCAGCTCCTGATTCAACTTACATCCGACATCCAGACTACTGTTTGGGGGCCTGTAGATAACTCCCAAGAGGGAGTTATTCTCACATTCAAATCATTTATATAAATGATGAAAAGTAGTGGACCCAGCACCGATTCTTGTGGCACTCCACTGGTCACAGGCCTTTAGTCTGAAAAACAACGCTCCACCACCACTCTCTATCTCTACCATTTTGGCAGTTCTGTATCCAAATGGCTAGTTCTCCCTGTATTCCATGAGATTAGATTAGATTAGATTAGATTATTTACAGTGTGGAAACAGGCCCTTCGGCCCAACAAGTCCACACCGATCCTCCGAAGATCTAAACTTGCCAACCAGTCTTCCATGGGGAATCTTGTTGAATGCCTTAATGAAGTCCATATAGATCACTGATTTCCTGATGAAGGGTTTTTGCCCGAAACATCGATTTTCATGCACCTTGGATGCTGCCTGACCTGCTGTGCTTTTCCAGCACCACTCTAATCTTGACTCCATAGAGATCATGTCCACCGCTCTGTCCTCATAAATTCTCTTTGTTACTTCTTCAAAAAACTCAATCATGATTTCCCACGCACAAAGCCATGTTGACTATCCCTAATCAATCCTTGCCTTTCCAAATACAAGTACATCCTGTCCGTCAGGATTCCCTCCAATAACTTGTCTACCACTGATGTGAGGCTCACTGGTCTATAGTTCCCTGACTTGTCCTTACCATCTTTCTTAAACAGTGGCACCACATTAGCCAACCTCCAGTCTTCTGGCACCTCACCTGTGACTCTCGATGATACAAATATCTCAGTAAGGGGCACAGCGATCACTTCCGTAGCTTCCCACAGAGTTCTAGGGTGCACCTGATCAGGTCCTGGGGATGTATCCACCTTTATACATTTCAAGACCCATCCAGCACTTCCTCCTCTGTAATATGGACAGTTTTCAAGATGTCACCATCTATTTCCCTACATTCTATATCTTCCATATCCTTTTACACTGTTGCAAAATACTCATTTAGTATCTTCCCCATTTTCTGCAGCTCCACACAATGGCCGCCTTGCTGATCTTTGAGGGGCCCTATTCTCTCCCTAGTTATCCTTTTGTCCTTAATGTATTTGTAAAAACTTTTTGGCTTCTCCTTAATTGTATTTGCCAAAGCTATCTCATGTCCCCGTTATGCCCTCCTGATTTCCCTCTTAAGTATACTCCTACCGTCTTCATACTCTTCTAAAGATTCATTTGATCTATCCTGTCTATGCCTGATATATGCTTCCTTCTTTTTCTTAACCAAACCCTCAATTTCTTCAGTCATCCAGCATTCCTTACACCTACCAGTCTTTCCTTTCACCCTAACAGGAACATACTGTCTCTGGACTCTCGTTATCTCATTTCTGAAGGCTTCCAATTTTCTAGCCGTCTCTTTACCTGCAAACATCTGCCCTCAATCAGCTTTTGAAAGTTCTTGCCTAATACCATCAAAATTAGCCTTCCTCCAATTTAGAAATTCAACTTTTAGATCTGGTCTATGCTTTTCCATCACTATTTTAAAACTAATAGAACTATGGTTGCTAGCCCCAAAATGCTCCCCCACTGACACCTCAGTCACCTGCCCTGCCTTGTTTTCCAAGAGTAGATCATGTTTTGCACCTTCTCTAGTAGGTACATCCAGATATTGAATCTGAAAATTTTCTTGTACACATTTAACAAATTCTTCTCTATTTCAACCCTTAACACTGTGGCAGTCCCAGTCTATGTTTGGCAAGTTAAAAATCCCCTACCATAACCACCCTATTATTCTATATCTTCCATATCCTTTTACACAATAAACACTGTTGCAAAATACTCATTTAGAATCTCCCCCATTTTCTGCAGCTCCACACAATGGCTGCCTTGCTGATCTTTGAGGGGCCCTATTCTCCTTACAAATCTGTTTCTCAATTTCCCTCTGACTATACAATCCCAATAAGGTGATCATCCCTTTCTTATTTCTCAGTTCAACCCAAATAACTTTCCTGGATGTATTTCCGGGAATATCCTCTCTTGGTACAACTGTAATGCTTGAGGAGAAAGTGAGGTCTGCAGATGCTGGAGATCAGAGATGGAAATGTGTTGCTGGAAAAGCGCAGCAGGTCAGGCAGCATCTAGGGAACAGGAGAATCGACGTTTCGGGCATTAGCCCTTCTTCAGGGCTAATGCCCGAAACGTCGATTCTCCTGTTCCCTAGATGCTGCCTGACCTGCTGCGCTTTTCCAGCAACACATTTCCACAACTGTAATGCTATCCCTTATCAAAAACGTCACTCCCTCTCCCCTCTTGCCTCCCTTTCTGTCCTTCCTCTAGCATTTGTATCCTGGAACATTAGGCTGCCAGTCATGTGCATCCCTGAGCCACGTTTATGTGTCATTGCTATGATATCCCAGTCCCATGTTCCTAATCATGCCCTGAGTTCATCTGCCTTCCCTGTTAGACCTCTTGCACTGAAATAAATGCAGTTTAATTTATCAGTCCTATCTTGTTCTCTGCTCTGTCCCTGCCTGCCCTGACTGTTTGACGCTCTTCTTTTCTCAACTGTACCAGTCTCAGATTAATCTCTTTCCTCGCTATCTCCCTGGGTCCCACCCAACCCAATAGTTTAAATCGTCCCGAGCAGCTCTAGCAAATTTCCCTGCCAGTATATTAGTCCCCTTCCAATTCAGGTGCAATCCGTTCTTCTTGTACAGATCACTTCTACCCCAAAAGAGATTCCAATGATCCAAAAATGTGAATCCTTCTCCCACACACCAGTTCCTCAGCCATGCATTCATCTGCTCTATCCTCCTATTCCTGCCCTCACTAGCTCATAGCACCAGGAGTAATCCAGATATTGCTACTCTTGAGGACCTCCTTTTTAAATTCCTGCCTAACTCTCTGTATTCTCCCTTCAGAGTCTATTCCTTTTCTCTTCCAATGTCATTGGTTCCAATGTGTACAATGACCTCATACTAGTCCCTCTCCCCCTTGAGAACATTCTGCACCCTCTCTGAGACATCCTTGATCCTGGCACAAGGGAGGCAACACACCATTCTGATTTTTCCCTGCTGGCCACAGAAACATCTATCTGTGCCTCAGACTAGAGAGTCCCCTAACAAAATTGATCTCTTGGAATCCGACGTACCTCTCATTGCATTAGAGCCAGTCTCAATACCAGAAACCTGGCTATTCGTGCTACATTCCCCTGAGAATCCAACACCCCTTACATTTTCCAAAACAGCATACTTGTTTGAAATGGGTATAGCCACAGAAGACTCCTGCTCTAACTCCCTATCTCTCTTACCTTTCCTGGAGTTAACCCATCTATGTGACCATATCTGCAATTTTTTTCCCTTCCTATAACTGCCATCCATCACATCCCCTTGCTCTTATAAATTCCTCAGTGCTTCTAATTGTTTCTCCAACTGGACTATTTGATCTGATTGGATTCGCAAACAACGGCATTTATTGCAGATACAATCCTCAGTAACACATCAACTCTCCTTAAACTCCCACATCCGACAAGAAGAGTATTGCATTCTACTAAAGACCATTTTTGCTTCTTTCAATCTACAGTTGCAGAAAATAGCACTGTCTTATTCCTCTACAAAACACTGCCCCAGGCTAAATTAATACTTATGGCTTGTATTTTTAAGTTTAACATCCGTGTGTGTGTGAAGTGGAGAAATTTCTAGCTTACATGATTTAAGAATGCAACAACTCCAAGTGAATCTTGCCTCAGTCTCCAGCAATGTTTGTATCTAGATGATTTCACAATGTACATAACTTCTTGAGTTAATGTTTCATTGCAAAAAAACACTTTTAAGTACCATATTTTACTCTTTTATTTTTGTACTATTACTCACTGCTACTTTTGTTGTTCAACTTGTGCATTTTGCTCTCACTACCTCATTCTCAGTCAGTTTAATTTATTTTGAAATTGGTTCTGTGTTTATTTGTTTCAATGTGAAACCTGTATTTTCTGACAAGCACACTGAAAATTGTGCTGATCTGAATAAAGCTATTTAAATATGTTCCAGCATTTGTTTCAAATAATTTTGGAAAATTAGCCCAAATTGGTAGCTTGGAATGCTTCCTTGTCAGTTTTTTTTAATGTGATAATACTCATAGCAAAATGCTATTTTTAATCTTTTATGTTTCCTAGTAATGTTTTTGAATGTGTGAGGAGGGTGTTTATTTGCATACATTAAAATAATTTTTAACAACTCTTGTTTTAAAATATTTTGTTTTAATTATTTAACAATAAGCAATTCAAATGCATATCTGTGAAACTTACAAATCAACTTGTAGTTAAAATATTACAAGTAGAAGGTTTTAAATACAAAACACATGATTTATTTCTATAAATAATAAAAATACAGTCAACACTGAAGGTGAACTACTGGTGACCCATTTTCCAAAACATTAAAATAGAGCTTCAGCTGTCACAAAATCAAGCAACGTTCCACAAGACAAGTACTGTTTGTGGGCAGCACGCTCAGTCAATCTGACCAAAGTTGTTGTTACTGAGTTGTTGAATACACTGAGAATAGCAAACATGTTCATTGTTAGGTTATAAGCTCCGTGTAATCCTTCTTGAGTTTAGTGTGACTTCACTATATTTTAATACTTTTGTTCATAAGTTACCAAAAATGCTGACACTCTGTTTATGAGCTGTGATCCTGAATGATTGATAAAATCAGATCTTCTGGGTTAAATTGCTATTTTTAAAAATTGATTTGGATTACTGAACCTCTGTGCCTGTTGCTTGATGGACAATTATTGATGAGAGAGTCATTACTACTGTAATCATTGAGATCAGAGTTAAGGTTTTAGAAGGAATTCTGATTCAGTTGTGCTGTCCTTTGAAAAGATTGACTTTTGGTTCATACTTTTCCCCTTTATACTTTAGAATTATTGAACCTGACTATATCGTATTTAGTCTTCTATTGACTGGATTGACAGAAAATTCCAATTTGTTTGGACAACTCAGCTGTTGACCAGATTCCAGAAAGTTTGGTCTTTCAACAGACAATGACCATGATAAGTTGGAGACAAAATGATGTAATTTGGCTAAACAAAATGGATCTGTGTTTTGCTTAAATACAGGTATATTGTGCATGTATTATTTGCCTAACTTTAGCTTTCATTACGGTGCCCTCAGTGAATCAAGCGGAGTTGGGTATTACAAAAATGCAACTTGTTATTCTACTTGCGCCATCAAGTGGTTGGAAGTGACTATTACAAGCTAATAAATAGGTTTCACTTAAAATTGTATTTTGACAGAAATAATTTGATTTGAGAATGTCTAATTTGTTAGGATAAGAGGGATTACAACACAGAAGGTGCCCAGTTGGACCCTTGAATCCACTCTAAATCTCTGTAAAGCAAATCAGTTCTTTCTATTCCATTGCTCAAACCCCATGGACCCACAAGTTTATTTTCCAAGTGCCTATTCAATTTCCTTTTGAAATCTTTTATCATCTCTACTTGCACTTCTGTAGACAATGAGTTCTAGGTCGTTACCACCACTATGTAAGGAAGTTCTTCTTCACAGCTTCCACATCATATGATCAAATGATGGGAATTGATATTCTTTGCTACTTTCTGTAAACCTGTCAAAACCTTGTAGTACGTCTCAATTTTCACTCTTTCAGGGAAAACAACTCAGCTTTACCAACTTCTCGGTGTGCCTAAATTCTTTCATCACTGGAACCATTCTGGTAAATCTTCTTTGAAGCAGCATCATGTACATACTCTTGTTGTGAGCTAACCAAAGCTTTGTAAAGGATAATAGCCAATGTTGTCCCGCTATTTAAGAAGGGTAGCAGAGATAATCCTGGAAATGACAGGCCTGTGACTGTCACGTCAATGGTAGGGAAATAATTGGAAAAGACTCTCAGGGACAAGATCTAAATGCATTTAGAAGCAAATGGAGTTATTAGTGATAGCATGGTCTTGTGTGGGGGAGGTCATGCCTCATTCACTTGATCAAATTTTTTTGAGGAGGTGACAAAGATAATTGATGAGGAATAAGTGGTGGATTTTGTCTACATGGACTTCAGTAAAGCTTTTGACAAAGTACCTCATAGCAGACTGGTACACAAGTCATATGGTATTGGGGTGAGCTGGCTAGATGGATACAGAACTGGCTTATCATAGGAGATAGAGGTTGGTGGTGGAAGGATGCTTTTTGGAATGGTGGGTCATGACTAGTCGTGTTCCACAAGGACCAATGCTGGGACTCTGCTGTTCATGATCTACATAAATGATTTGGAGGAAAATGTAACTAGTCTAATTAGTAAGTCTGAGGACAATACAAAGATTGGTGTAATTGTGGATAGTGAGGAGGATCGTCAGAGGATATTGCAGGATATAGATCAGTTGGAGGCATGGGCAGAAAAATGGCAGGTGGAGTTTAATCTGGACAAATGTGAGGTGATGCATTTTGGAAGGTTAAGGGCAGGCGGAAATAACACAGCGAATGGCAGAACCCTTCAGATTATTGCTATGCAGAGGGATCTTGTTGCGCAGGTCCACCGATCACTGAAGGTGGCAAAGCCAGTAGATAAGGCAGTAAAAAAGGTCTATGGCATGCTTGCCTTCATTGGAAGGGGCATTGAGTATAAAGATGGACATGTTATGCTCCAGCTTTAGAGAACTTTAGTTCGGCCACTCTTGAAATATTGCATGCAGTTCTGGTACCACATTACCAGAAGGATGTGGATGGTTTGGAGAGGGTACAGGAAAGGTTCACTAGGATGTTGTTTGGTCTGTAGGATTTTAGCCATGAAGAAAGGTTGGATAGACTGGATTTGTTTTCACTGGACTGCACAAGGTTGAGGGGAGACCTAAATGAAGTTCATAAGATTGTGAATCATATGATAGAATATAAAGTATAAGGCGGAGGGGTCTATTACTAGGGGACACAGGTTTAAGGTGTGAGGTGGGGATGGGGGGAGGTTATAAAGAGATGTGCAAGGCAAAATTTTCACACAAAGGGTGGTGAGTGCCTGGAATGTGCTGCCAGAGGAGGCGGTGGAAGCAGACACAATAGCAGCATTCAAGAAGTACCTGGAGGAATAGGAAAGGAACAGAGGGATTCTGTTTGTGAAGACAGTTTTAGTATGGAAGGGCCAAACGTGGCAGTGTAAGATTGGAGGGCTGAAGGGATCAGTGTTCTTTGTTTGTCCTGGTTCAGCTTCTTTGTCTTTTTATTCAATACCAATATTTTTGAAGATTACAATTTCATTTGCTATGCTAAGTCTTGTATATTTGATAAATTATAGAGCCAGAGCTGTCACTGATATTTCATTATTTTTATTTTATATTTTATCAATTTTGGTTTAGAGCTATAAACTGGAAACTAAAGGTGACTTTTGGACTGTGGGTAACAGCTTACATTAAAAGGAAAACAGATTAAACAAGCTTTTGGAGATAGTAGATGCTGGAATGTAGAGTCGAAAAAATGTAGTGTTGGAAAGGCACAGCAGGTCAGGCAGCATTGAAGGAGCAGGAAAGACAACATTTCAGATTGGATCCCTTCATCGAACTTCCTGCACCTCTGATGCTGCCTGACTTGCTGTGTCTGAAAAAGCTTTTGTTTGGTTTGAACCCAGGCGGGAAGTTAATTTCCATTCCTGATCAAAACGTTCTGCAGACGTCTTCATCACTAGGGTAGAGCTTTATGTAAACAGATAGTTGAAGTTAGCTATTAATGAGAAATTCTCTATTAATAAGAAATTCTCTATTAATAATTAATACTGGGAATTGAATCCAAGTCTGGAAAAGACCTTATGTGCAAACATATAGCAGACATTGAATGGTAACTGGGACCCCATTGGGGAGACTCAGTCTGACAATGAGTGGTCAGGGTTCCAATAGGATTTTGGACTGTGTTTTCTATCGATAAATAACCTGACTGTTGATACTACAGCATGAATATTCAAAAGTTCCCAACGTAACTTCCCTTAGCAGCTTTTGGGAGTAGAAAACTAAGTTATAAGCATTACTGCTGTTATCTGAGTGAACTGTAGTGGGGACCTTAATCAACATCTTATTCTGTAACTATGTCGATAAAGTATGGTGCTAGAAACAGCACAGCAGGTCAGGCAGCATCTGAGCAGCAAAAGAGGCAATGTTTCGGGCAGGACCCTTCTTCAGTGACTGACCTGCCATGCTTTTCCAGCACACGCTTAATCAACTCTGACTTCCCAGCATCTGCAGTTCTCACTTTCTCCTCTGTAACTATGTCCCTAGTTTGAGATTCCACTAATAGAAACATCTTCTCAATACCTACTCTATCAAGTCTCCTTAGAATGTTTCATTAGGTTACTCCTAGTTTTCTAAACCCTAGTGACTAAAGGCCTAACCTGTAAAGCTGTTCCTGATAAATCAACCCCTTCATCCTAGAAGTTAGTTTAGTGAATCTCTTGACCTGCCTCCAATGCCAGTACATCCTTTCTTAAATAAGGGGACCAAAACTGTACACAGCTTTCCAATTGTGGCCTCAACATCACCAATATAGTTAGAATCATAGAATCCCATCAGTGTGGAAACAGGCCCTTCGGCCCAACCGACCTTCCGAAGAGTAACAAACCTATATTCATTCTCCACCCTATTATCCTATATTTACCTCACTTACACATCCCTGAACACAATGGGCAATTTAGCACATCCAATTCACCTAACTTGCACATCTTTCCTTTCTCTGGGAGGAAACCAGAGCATCCGGTGGAAACCTACGCAGACCTGCAGAGAATGTGCAAATTCAGACAGTTGCCCGAGGCTGGAATCGAACCCGGGTCCCTGGCACTGAGAGGCAGCAATGCTAGCCACTGTGCCACCCCATAATTATATCAAGACTTCCTTGATTTTAAACTCCAACCCTTTGGCAATTAAGTCCTTGGATAAATTCACTGCTGGCATTAGTCTAAATTACTAATAAAAGTTGAGCGAGTGGGCAAAAAATATTGTGGATGCAGTGTAACATGGATAAATGTGACATTGTCCACTTTGGTCAGAATAACAGAATGGGAGATATTAATTTAATAGTGATTGATTGGGAAATGCTAATGTACAAAGGGACTTGGATGCCCTTATCCTCCTGGTCACTGAAAGCAAGCAAGCAAGCAGGTTCAGCAGTTATGAAGGCTAATAGAATGTTGACCTTCATTGTGAGGGAGTTTGAACACAGGAGCAAGTCTATGTTGCTGCAAATAGAGCCATTAAGATGTACAGCATGGAAACAAATCTTTCAGTCCAGCTTGTCCATGCTGACCAGACATCCTAAATTAATCTATCCCATTTTCCAGCATTTGGCCCATATCCCTGTAAACCTTTCCCATTCATATACCCATTCAGGTAATTGTATCAGTCTCCACCGCTTCCTCTGGCAGCTCATTCCATATATACACCACCCTCTGTAAGAAAAAGATGTCGCTTAGGTCCCTTTTAAATCTTTTCCCTCTCAACTCAAGCCTTTGCCCTTTAGTTCTGGATTTAGTTACACTGAGGAAAAGACTTTGGTTATCTATCTAACGCCCTATCTATGCCGCTCATGATTTTATAAACTCTATAAGATCATTCCTCAGCCTCCGATGCTCTAGAGAAAATAACCCCAGCCCGTTCAGCCTCTCCTTTAGCTCAAACACTCCAACACTGGCAACATTCTTGCAAATCTTCTCCAAAGCCTTTCAAGTTTCACAGCATCCTTCCTATAGCAGGGGAGACCAGAATTGCATGCAGTATTCCAAAAGTGGCCAAACCAATGTCCTGTGCAGCTGCAACATGACCTCCCAACTCCTATACACTGACCAATAAAGGCAAGCATACCAAACGCTGCCTTCAGTATCTTATTTATCTGTGACTTCACTTTCAAGGAACTATGAACTTGCACTCCAAGGTCTCTGATCAGCAACACTCCCCAGGACCTTACCATTAAGTGTATAGGTCCTGCCCTGATTTGCCTTTCCAAAATGCAGCACCTGACATATCTAAATTAACTCCATATGCCACTCCTGGGGCCATTGGCCATCTGACCAAGATCCTGTTGTACTCTGAGGTAACCTTCTTTGCTGTCCACTGCACCACCAATTTTGGTGTCATCTGCAAAAATACTAAACATATCTATGCTCACATCCAAATCATTTATCTAGATGACAAAAAGTAGTGGATGCAGCACTGATTCTTGTGGCACAATGCTGATCACAGGCCTCGAATCCAAAAAGCAACCATTCATCACCACTGTCTATATTCCATGTGATCTAACCTTACTAACCAGTCTGCCATGAGGAACTCTGTTGACTGCCTTACTGAAGCCCATATAGATCGTATCCACCACTTTGCTCTCATCTACATTCTTCATTACTTCTTCAAAAAACTCAATCAAGTTCATGAGACACGATTTCCCACACACAAAGCCATTTTGACTATACCTAATCTTTGTCTTTCCAAATAAATGTAAATCATGTCCCTCCAGATTCACTCCAACAACTTTCCTTACCACCGATATCAGGCTCACCAGTCTATAGTTCCCTGGCTTTTCCTTACCACCTTTCTTAAGTAGTGACACCATGGGAGCCAACCTCCAGTCTTCTGGCACCTCACCTGTGACTGTAGATGATTCAAGTATCTTAGCAAGGGGCCTAGCAATCATTTCCCTAGCTTTTCACAGAGTTCTAGAGTACACTTGATCAGGTCCCAGGGATTTATCCATCTTTATATATTTTAAGACATCCACCATCTCCTCTGTAATATGGACATCTTTCGAGATGTCTCTATTTAACTTTCCATGTTTTCTATTTTCCATATTGTTGGGGATGGAGTGAATTATGCAGTGGGTGACTCGCTCGTAGCAGTCCAATTTAGATAAGTAATTGTGCCGCACAAACCTTGGGTTTTTGACTGTTTATTCGTGAGCTCACGGGGAGAGACAGGTCTACCTAATGGTCACAAGTCACTCCGATGAGATACAGAGAGTTGTGTAATTATTTAGGTTACAATCATTTAACAATTAGCTAACTGTTAATTGCAGTATAATGAGCAGGTTAGGCACGTTGTCCAGTCACTAGCCTCAGTCACGTCGTGTCTGGACAGTGTTGGTTAGTAGCCTGATAAGCAAGTGTCAGTATACAATGGATTCTTGTAAAATAAGAGCATTTCCATGCTGGAAAAGAATTCATTCATCAGGCATTAGTACAGCTGCAAGACCAACCACTTCACTGAGCCTGGGAAAGTACAAGCTTAGCAAGCAGAAACTAACATGCGATTCAAAATGGTTTCCAAGCTTTATGATGTGACAAGATGGCTGCTTTGAATCTAACAAATCTCCCACAATTCCTTCCTTTTTTATTTTCACCAAATCAGGAGGGCAGTTGAGTAACTGGCAAAAAGAGGGAAATAGCTGGAGCCATTGGGGTGGGGGGGGTGTTCTCAGGTGGTGGGGGTTTAGAATCGTCCAGGTAATTGTCAGAGTCTGAGTTACCAGGCTCAAGAGAGTAGGAGTCAACGAAACCATCCACTGGTAGGGGAGCATCAGAAGCAGGAAGCCGTACAAGCTGGAAAGAAGCAGGCGGATTCGGCATCAGTAGGGAGCAAAAACGGGCACAGCATTGTTTCAGGAAAGTAATGATAAGGGAGAGCAAAACAAAACAAAAAGCAATGAGAACCACAAGGTTCTGGAGGAGTGTAGAAGCCCAAGAGCCAAGCAAAATTACCCATCCAAGTCCAAAGATCCCAATATGGAGTAGTGTCAAAGAGGGAGAAGGGTGCCTTGCGAATATGGGTGGCAATGTTTGTAATGTTCTCACTGGTGTCAGAGATATAGGTATAACAGTCAGAGCCGATAAGGCCATAACTTTCTTGGCCTAGGTTGTTGTGGGCCATGCGATATTGGAGGGCCACAGTACAGACAGTGACCCTATCTGCATTGAGCAGTTCAAAGGCTGAAAGATGTGGCATTGGCAATCTTTTCCAGAGTGGTTGCAATATGGCGAACCTCAACCTCGAGGGTGGCATAGGGATGGGAAACGATAGTTAAAAGGTGCTGAAATGTAGTGAGTCCCCTCTTGATACGAGGTCTTGAAGTCTCGAAAGGTGTAGTGTGGGAGTGGTAAAGGAAAGGGACAACAAACTTAAGTCCAGGAACTAGTGGTAGGCCTTTTGGCCACAAATGAAATAGGTGCCATTGAAAGCTAACAAATGATTGCGTTGGATACCAATCCAAATGGTGGTAAAAGAGGAACTAATGGCAGTCCTGTTGGGACCTCTGAGGTTAAGTATGCTCCCATCCACAATGGACTGATAAGCAGATGAAGAAAGAAGGATGGAATGAAGGCCCAATGAAGCCAGCTTGCCATCCTGAAGGATACTTGCTTTTAATGCAAACACTTCATAGGGGTGTAGTCGTGGCCATGAGATTGGTGAGGAACAGGGAAGGAGGTGTGCGTGAGAGATTGTATTGAGGCTGGAACCAACCTTTAAATGTGTCCATCTTATTTCCCACTGATTGCCAGCGGAGGCAGGAGTTATCCCCTTAAGATGAAGGGGTACCTATCAGCTGCAGAAAGCTAGGAGGGATGCAAAAAGTTGTCATAGCAGCTGATGTAGCCACCATTCAACAGTGTCAGATTCATTAAAAGGCATGGCTTTTATGGAGATACCTCCCTTGGAGTAGATGGGAATATGGGCACAAATCCAGCAGCTAGAGTGGTTGACCTTTTGTCCATAAAGGTATGTCATGTAAAGAAAAGTAATTCCCTTTTGTTAGAGGCCATTAGGCTGTCCACAGGGCCCCAGCCAAACGTAGTTAGTGAAAGAAAGGTAAGAAAGAGTGTAGTGAAAGGCAGAACAATCAGGCTGAGCCATTCACAGATGAAGGTGGAAGATGTGTCTCTGACAGGGTCTTCTGGTATTCCTCCAGGGTAGCGCTCATCTGCATTGTGTCACGTGTGTCCATGCGACCTCCCCAGGACTAAGAATGGGCCTTTCCACCTAGGCTCCAATTTGCCCCATTCCTAATTCTTAGGCTTGGCATACCTGTGAATGTAAACTTTGAAGAGTTTTGGTTAACTGATACAAATATTTCCCAATTGTCCAACACTCTAGTGGCAGCTGTTTCAGTCATTGGGATGGTTTTGATTCATCTACTAAAAACATTATTAAACAATATTCACAACAATGTACATGAGGTAATTCTATAAAAGCAAGTTATAGACAATTAAAAAAGGCCCACCAGGCAAAAAAGTGGTTAACAACCTCAGGACATCCCTCTTGTTTGTTGACAAATTAAACACACTTCAGCTTTTTTCCGAGCTGCTTTCTGAAAGTCTGGGTGCCACCAAGTTTGTAACAGAGTATTAACCATTCCCTCCATGCCCAAGTGTGTACAATTATACACATATTCAACTAAAATGGGCAGCAGCAAAGAAGGAACACAAACTTGTCCAGCAAGGGTCACCCACATTTCGGTTTGAGTATCGAGGGAGTAGCTGAAAATGTGTTGCTGGAAAAGCGCAGCAGGTCAGGCAGCATCCAGGGAACAGGAGAATCGACGTTTCGGGCATAAGCCCTTCTTCAGGAATGAGGAAAGTTTGTCCAGCAGGCTAAGATAAAAGGTAGGGAGGAGGGACTTGGGGGAGGGGCGTCGGAAATGCGATAGGTGGAAAGAGGTCAAGGTGAGGGTGATAGGTCAGACTAGGGTGGGGGCGGAGAGGTCAGGAAGAAGATTGCAGGTTAGGAAGGCGGTGCTGAATTCGATGGATTTGACTGAGACAAGGTGGGGGGAGGGGAAATGAGGAAACTGGTGAAACCCGCGTTCCTGCCTTGTGGTTGGAGGGTTCCTAGGCAGAAGATGAGGCGCTCTTCCTCCAACCATCATTAGATGATGTGTGTGGAGGTGCAGGTGAATCTGTGGCGGATATGGAAGTTTCCTTTGGGGCCTTGGAGGGAGGTGAGGGGGGAGGTGTGGGCGCAAGTCTTGCACCTCCTGCGGTTGCAGGGGGAGTACCCTATTTGAGGCCATAATTTGTGCTCTTCAGCAGGGGGCATTCCCTTTGACATCTGTACCTTACCCAGGTCTGGCATACCTGTCCCCATATTGTCTCAATCTGGGTTTTGCTGGGGACCCAATTGGACCAGAAGTTTGGGATGCCTGCTTGGCAACAGCATCTATCTGATCATAGTTGCTTTAGCGTGAGCCAAACATCTTGTGGGCGGCACGGTGGCAGAGTGGTTAGCACTGCTGCCTCACAGCGCCAGAGACCTGGGTTCAATTCCCGACTCAGGCGACTGACTGTGTGGAGTTTGCACATTCTCCCCGTGTCTGTGTGGGTTTCCTCCGGGTGCTCCGGTTTCCTCCCACAGTCCAAAGATGTGCAGGTCAGGTGAATTGGCCATGCTAAATTGCCCGTAGTGTTAGGTAAAAAGGGGTACATGTAGGGGTATGGGTGGGTTGCGCTTCGGCGGGTCGGTGTGGACTTGTTGGGCTGAAAGGCCTGTTTCCACACTGTAAGTAATCTAATCTAATAACTGCCAGATTGATTGGACAAAACAGCATTACTATTAGGCTGCCCCATGGAGGTTAAAAATCCTCTGTGTTCCCACACAAGGCTCCATAATTGTGGGTCACACCAAAAGCACAATGAAGAATCAGTGTATATGCGAGGATGTAAGCATGTCGATCCCTGCGTTAGCTCCAAAGTAACATTAACGACACATCACTCCCTAGTGGCCATATTTCCACAGTTAAAGCAAGGGCCAGCCGTTTGACCCTGCGGGATTTTGCTGTCTTGTTCCCAGTCCCAAAGGTGTAATACTGGGGCCTGCCTGTCCCCATTTCCAGGATCCCCTCGGGAAAGGGTTGCTCAGCAGTGGTTTCTGGTTGGCATCTGAGGTAGGTTCAGCTCCCAGTGGGGTATCCTGATCCAAATCAATCCTGTCTTGGATGGCACATGGCATTTGGGATCGCAAGGGCACTGGACATAATCGGTTTTACCTGTGACATGCATCGTGGTGCAGTCTAGTTCTGGCCATCCCAATAGAAAACCACCGCTCACCTCATTTTTACTGGAAATTCCTGGACTATTTCATTTTGTTTGTCCGGATCATGTCAGTGACACCAGGAGGAATACATTGCAAAAGCATGGGGTTAAAAAAAGGTTAGCCAACTTTGAGTATTTTTCAATTATGGGCTATATACCACTTCCATCAGACAGATGGCCACTTATTTCAGTCTTATACACAAACCTTTACATCTGTATCATTCTTTGGACATATTGAGCAAATTGGGCCAGTTTGTTCCTGTGGTCAGGGGCATGCTTTAGTAACATTACTCTGATTCCCAGGATGGCCCCTGGTTTAGGATGGTTCAGGCCACCCATCCCCATGATATCGGCTATGGAGACTGGACGCTTCATTTTCCAAAGAAGGAAAGGTTTGTAATGCGGGGGCTGTGCTGGGGACAATCAGGAGATGGTAGGGGCTCAGTGGGTATCCTGGAATAAAATCCCCATCCCTCACCCCATTCCCAGGTCACTGACAATGTGTAAAGGAATAAAACCAAGCGATCCTGCCAAATAATTCTGATTTTGTGATTCAGGGCTAATAAATTGGCTATTAAAAAGAAAATAACTAAAATAACCATTGACTGTAATTCAGAGATGGAAACTGAACAAGTGATTAAGACCTTTTAAAAGTCATTTATATAAACTGTAAATTCATTTAATCAAAATTCAATATTAAAATGTAAAATGTATAGTTTTCAACTCTGAAATCCATTATAATTACCTGGTTCTAGTCCCTTAATTTAAATTCCAGATTAGGTTCCTTAAGCGATTCTGACCAGTCATTGCTTATTTACAATGTTACAGGTTGTGAAATGACTGCAGCTGCATTAAAATTTCTTGCCTACTCACATGGTAACAGAATACTTCTAATGCACAAATAATGGCCGAATCCAAAGGCACAGATATTAACAATAGGATGTCAATTTTGTCACATGATTTATCATAACAATGTCGAACTGAAACTTCAATTGTCAGTAAGGGAGGGAATGATTTAGTACTACTGCTTTTACTTCCTTTAGTCAATTCTTTCATTTGTCCAACATGTAGGGGTGAGGGGAGTTAAAATGATCTTTGAGAGTAGCATGAAATTATGGGAATTTGAGAGCAAGTTTATACTGATGTCAAATGGTGCAGAATCTAAGGAGAAGACTTTTTTTAAAGATTGTAATGTAGTATTCCTCCACAGTGAACTGATTTGAAATTAATTAAGATTGGGTTTCATGCAAGCGTAAAAGTGATTAGTTAGAAATTTACAGTAAGGCAGCCATAGTCTGTAAGAAGAACAGGGGATTAATATTTCTTTTCATAATCACTGATGGTTCCTTAACCTTAAAAAGAACTCATCTTAAATTCCCAAAAAACAAATCAAATTTAAAACAGTCCTGGATCTCGAGCGCCAGGGAACACACAATCACCAAGCAAATGTGCATTTAAACCAAATCAGAAAGGGTTAAACTTTCTGCAAGCTGCAGAGAATCAGTGCTGAGTCAGTCTCTCTCGCATACACACATGAATGTTTTCCAACTTTCTTCATATCTCAGTTTTTAGCTTTTGTTTCTTCCTTGCTTGTAGGGGAAATGAGGCACTCACATTCAAGAAGAGTCAAAGTTAGGGAGTTCAGCCTCATAAATCCTGGTTGCGACACATAGCTACTTAACCAAGTGTGCAAAATCAAAATACCTCTCAGCCATTCCATTTGCAATTCTAACAATATTTTCAAAGCAAGTTGTTCGTGCCTCTACATTAGTCCAGGGGAATACAACAGTCTTTAATAGTTGCCCAATGTGTCCCGTATACCAAATTCATTAAAGTCTGGACATTCTGAAACAGGCAACTACGATTACTGCAGATTTGTACTAGCCAATTAAAAATAATGTTGGGCATCCAAACAGATCGGTGGCATCTTGGTGCATGCCGCAGACCTTAATGTGGGCCCAAGGCTTATCAAATGGGGTTTCACCTGTCGTAACCCTGGGGCAAGCAAATTATTTATTACTAATTTTGTAAGATGCTGTCAGCAGCACTTTACACTAGGACCCTGTTGAGTACTTATACGAGTATCTTGTGGCCAAGTAGTGAGAACTGTATCAGCATTTCTAACAGCTTTTTTGTCCCTGGACAACTTTTTTGTTTTTGGACATGGCAATAGCAGCAACTGCTCTCTATATTTCATCTCTCAAATATCGGCCGGTGACCTGGCAGGACCTACCTTACTCTCGATTCGAACATATTTGCCACGGCACTTGTGTTTTTCTTGAGACAGCAACCAGACGCGGGCCGCCCTGCTCAGCGAGACAAGATTTACTTGTCCCCGGGGCAGCCCTTCTCTTGCATTTAGAGTTCAGCGATCCCTTCACCCTGGATGCAAACAAGAAGCAAAGAACACACACCAAAACAAACAGAACAAAACCTAGCAGACAAACAAGACAAAGCAGCAAAGCAAGACAAGCCAAAATCAGATACAACAGAGAAGCAGAGGCAGACAACAGAACTCGGGATCCCGGCCAACAGCTCAAGGCGAATGCAGCCGAATTAATTACGAAGTCCAGCATGGTCTCCTTAAACCCAATCTTGCCTCAGCATCTCACAACGGCCGTAGCTACAAGGGAATCCTACTCCCTATTCACACTTGTTGGCTCAGAGGAAGAACGGCCACACACTGCCGGGGGGCACTTTGATATAATCTCTAAACTCAACCTCTCTTGCCACAGCCTGTAGCTCATGGCTCCAGGTGCACCAAAACAAAAGTCAATCACAAACTAAAACAACTAGCCTCTGTCACCACAGCCCAATCCTACTCACTCCGGCTCGTGGCTGAGGGAAACACCGCCAGCGGTGAAAACAACTCTCTGTCTTGTCGCAAAAGAAACCCTCCAACTCAGGGAGGAAATCTCATCTCCTGTCTTGTCGCAAAAAAACAAACCCACTGACTCAGGGAGATTGCACAAAGTGGGGACAAAATTGAGAAAAGATAAGTCCGGAAACCTCATGAATAGAGGTCCTCCTGGCTATGCCAGCTGTTGGGGATATTATGAATTATGCAGTGGTAGATTAGCTCATACCGGTCCAATTTAGATCAGTAATCGCGCCGCATAAACCTTGAGTTATTGATTGTTTGTTTGTTTGTTCATGAGCTCACGGAGGGAGACAAGTTGACCTAATGGTCACAAGTCACTCTGACAAGATACAGAGAGTTGTGTAATTATATAGGTTACAATCATTTAACAATGAGCAGACTGTTAATTGCAGTATAATGAGCAGGTTAGAAACTTTGCCCACACTGCTTAAAAAAAAATGATGGGAAGGGCACTGCTTGTCACAGGCCACTTGGGTGTTTGCGCAAGGACTCTCCTTGAAGGTGACTAAAAAAAAGAAACTTTGCCCAGTCACTAGCCTCAGTCACATCATGTCTGGACAGTGTTGGCTAGTAACTGATAAGCAAGTGTCAGTATGCAATAGGTTCTAGTAAAAGAAGAGCATTCCCATGCTGGGAAAGAATTCATTTATCAGGCATTAATACAGCTGCAAGACCAACCACCTCACTGAGCCTGGGAAAGTACGAGCTTAGCAAGCAGACACTAACATGAGATTCAAAATGGTTTCCAGGTTTTTAATGTGTGACAAGATGGCTGCTTCAAATCTAACAAATCTCCCACACATATCCTTCTCCACAGTAAACACTGATGCAAAATACTTGTTTAGTATCTCTCCCATTTCCTGCGGTTCCACACGTGGACAACCTTGCTGATTTTTAAGGCGCCCTATTCTCTTCCTAGTTACCCTTTTGTTTTTAATGTATTTGCAGAATCCCTTTGGATTCTTCTTAACTTTATTTGCCAAAGCTATTCCATATCCCCTTTTTGCCGTTGGTTTCCCTCTTAAGTAAGTATTCTCCTATTACTTTTATTCTCTTCTAGGGATTCTGTCAATCTCTATTGTCTACAGAACAACCTCGATTGTCTGCATGAGATGGGCGGGGAGTATTTTGTTCGGATAACTGATTGTTTGGATAACTGATCTGATTGTAAACAAAGGAAGCAATTACGGGACCTTGAGATCTTGTTTGGATCATCCGAAATTCGGATAATTGATTTTCAGCTAACCAAGGTTTTTCTCTACCTGAGATATGCTTCCTTTGATCAAAACCTCAATTTCTCTGGTCATCCAACATTCCGTACACCTACCAAACTTGCCCTTCACCCTAACAGGACCATACTGTATTGTGTATGGTAAAAGATAGTATGGGTAAAATGAACTTTAAGAAAGTGCAGAATGTGGTAGCAGTAGCCTGTATGTTGCAAGACTGCGCAGAAAGCCAGCAACAAGAGCTGAAGCTGCAAACAGAGGTAGCCGAACTAAGAGAAGAGATAAAGAGATTAACCGAGAACTTTGAGAATTTACAAAGCAAGAAAGATGTAGATCTCATGCATTTGAGCAAGTATCAAATGCAGTTGGAGAAACGGATGAGGGAAAAGGAGAAAAGTGAAGAGGACATTGAAAGGGCTAACATGGAGACAGAGAAATTAAAGAAAGTGTAGTGATTTGAAAACAGCTATGAATGTAGTGTATAAGTCAGTGCAGGAATGCAAGGGAACTTCAGACAATCAAATGCAGTGTATGAAGGGCCGAGACAAGTTACAGGGTCAGATATCAGCACAAAGAAGGATAATATGTGCATTTGTCACCCCACCCTTTGAGGGGGAATGGGAGGAAGACTGGTGATTTCAACTGGGGAGGGCTAGCATACAATATGGCCAGATGTGGAGAGGACAGGGGTTGAGTCCCCCTTTAGAGGCAGAGTCAAGGGAAAGACCCACTGCTCTTATGCCTGCATTGATCTCTAGAAAACAGCAGCCAACAGCAATAGGAGGACAATCCATCCCCCTGACATCACATAATATTAACTGAGCTAGCTAAGAGATATAGCCAAGGGTACAGGGGATCGTCAGCCTGGGTTAGTGTTCCAAAGCATATACAAAGGAACCTTGATTATCCGAACGGGATGGGTGGGCTCAAAGTTTTCTGTGAAGTCTGCTACCCATTCAGGAGACTAGGCAGCGGCACCCTGCTTGCCCCCAACCCCATCCGCTCCCCACCCATCCCCAATCACGTCTGACCCCCCCCCAACCCCATCCACTCCCGTCCTGCACACCTGCCCGCACCCCCATCCACCCCCGCCTACTGTCCGACCCCGTCTGCACTGCTGCCCCTCAGCCAACACCTGCCCCCCCCCCCGGGCTGGAAGGTTCATTTCCAGACATTTCGTTACCCTATTAGGCAACATCTTCAGTGGGCCTCTGGGTGAAGCACTGCTGATAATTCCTGCTTTCTATTTAAATGTTTGGGTTTCTTTGGGTTAGTGATGTCATTGCCTGTTGTGAAGTCATTTCCTGTGGTGATGTCATTTCCTGTTCTTTTTCTCACGGGGTGGTAGATGGGGTCTAACTCAAGGTGTTTGTTTATAGAGTTCTGGTTAGAATGTTATGCTTCGAGGAATTCTAGTGAATGTCTCTGTTTGGCTTGTCCTAGGATGGATGTGTTGTCCCAGTCGAAGTGGTGTCCTTCCTCATCTGTATGTATGAGACACGCACAAGAATTCCTAGAAGCATGGCATTCCAACTGGAACTCTATCAATAAACGCAGCGAGTTAGACCCCATCTACCACACCCTGAGAAAAAGAACAGGAAATGACACCACTAACCCAAAGAAACTCAAACATATAAATAGAAAGCAGGAATTATCAGCAGTGCTTCATCCAGGGACCCACTGAAGATGTTGCCTAGTAGGATGACGAACGTCTGGAAATGAACCTTCCAGCTCAGCGAGCAAACCTACATCTCAACTCTAATCTCAACTCTAAGCTCCAGCATCTGCAGTCCCCCCTTTTGCCTTTCCCATGAGACAGTTGTGTTCGACCCCTCCGACAACACACACGCACACACTGAGGTTATTGAGGAAAATGGTCAGATTTTGGAGAAGGAGACATGAAGACATAAGGCCCAGGGAGGACAAATGGCACCTCTTAGAGATCAAAGGGTAGCATGGGGACTACCACCACCCTTTGAGATGGTAGAAAGGGGACACAGATGTGGATGAGGAGCCCTGCCTGCAGCTATAGGAGTGGTAGGCCCATGGGGGAAAATGAAAGCAAGGCACTATGCCAGAGTTTGTCCAAACCCACAGATGGGTGGGATAAATCAGATGCAGGCCCATTCCTTGCCACAAGAGGGACCCCAGTCTGCACCCCAGAATAATGTGCAACCAACTGAGGCAACAAGTGGGTTGTGCCTCAACCTATAATGACAGTCTCAGGCCTCTCCAATACGGATGTGTGATTCAAAAATGGGATGGGACATGGAGACCATTAGTGGCTGGTATGGTTGGAAACCACCCTATCATTTTTCTTTGGGACATTGGTGAATCCTGCACCACCCTGAACATATCTATTGTAAATAGTGACAATTGGAAAATAGGAACAGAAATAACCTTGAGTGGTTTCACAGGACATTCTCTGTCAGAAAACTAAATATATAAATAAGAGGTAGAAATGATGCATCCAATAATATTAATAAAACTTGCAGTAAATCAACAGCATATCCTAGGAAGTCATTACATGGCCAGAGCAGGACTGTGCTTTGAACTGCAGTGAACTGCATGATATGGCAAGTGCTAGGAATTAGTGAGGAGCAGTTTTTTTCCCTGCAATCCCTGTAGGACAATATAAGGACAGAGTGTGTAGGTAGGAGAAATGTAGGTCAGTCCAACATGAGTGAATACCTGATAGTACAAGGAATTATTGGACAAAACCGAGAGCTGTTTGCCAAACATGACCGTGGACAGATACAAGGGAAACTATGCATACAGGATCCAGATCTAAAGCCCCAGAGGCAGTATGGATTCCCCAAGCAGGCTGAAAGTGATTTAGAAAAGGTAATGCAAAGCCTGGTAGGCAAGGGGTGTTAAGATGAAACACCACGATGAACAATTCACCTGTATGGCCAGTAAAGAAACTAGACAGGAGTTGGTGACTGACTGTTGATTTTGGAGAACTAAATAAGATAACATGCTTAATGGCATCCACAGTGGCTACTAGCCCCAAAACCATGATTAAACAGACTGAATCAGCACAGTGGTTTCAGTGCTGGATATAAGTAATGGATTTTGGTCAACCCCCTTGACCAAGGAACGCCAATATAAACTTGCATTTAACTCTAAGGGACAGCAATCCCTTTGCCACAGGGATTTCACAACTTCCCATCAATACGTCATAAATGGTTAAGCCATGGATGATACAAATATCTTAGCAAGAGGCCCAGCAATCACTTCCCTAGCTTCCCACAGAATTCTAGGGTACATCTGATCAGGTCCTGGGGATTTATCCACTTTTATGCGTTTCAAGACATCCAGCACTTCACATCTGTAATCTGGACATTTTGCAAGATGCCACCATCTATTTCCCGACTTTCCGTATCTTTCATGTCCTTTTCCACAGTAAATACTGATGCAAAACACTCGTTTAGTATCTCCCTCATCTCTTGCGGCTCCACACAAGGCCACCTTGCTGATCTTTGAGGGGTCCTATTCGCTCCCGAGTTACCCTTTTGTCTTTAATGTATTTGCAAAAATCCTTTGAATTCTCATTAACCATATTGGCCAAAGCTATCTCATGTCTCCTTTTTGCCTCCTGATTTCTCGCTTAAGTATACTCCTACTGTGTTTATACTGTTCTAAGGATTCACTGGATCTATCCTGTCTATATCTGACATATGCTTCCTTCTTTTTCTTAACCAAACTCTCAGTTTCTTTAGTCATCCAGCATTCCCTATACCTACCAGCCTTTCCTTTCACCCCAACAATAATATACTTTCTCTGGACTCTCGTTTATCTCATTTCTGAAGGCTTCCCATTTTCCAGCCATCCGTTTACTTGCAAACACCTGCGCTCAATCAGCTTTTGAAAGTTCTTGCCTAATACCGTCAAAATTGGCCTTGTTCCAAGTGAAAACTTCAACTTTTAGATCTTGTCTATCCTTTTCCATCATTATTTTAAATCTAATAGAATTATGGTCGCTGGCCCCAAAGTGCTCCCCCACTGACACCTCAGTCACCTGCCCAGAGTAGGTCAAGTTTTGCACCTTCTCTAGTAGGTACATCCACATACTGAATTAGAAAAAATTCTTGTACACACTTAAGAAATTCCTCTCCATCTAAATCTTTAACAATATGGCAGACCCAGTCTATGTTTGGAAAGTTAAAATCCTCTACCATAACCACCCTATTATTCTTACAGATAGCTGAGATCTCCTTACAAATTTGTTTCTCAATTTCCCTCTGACTATTCGGGTGTCTAGAAGACAATCCCAATAAGGTGATCATTCTTTTCTTATTCCTCAGTTCCCAAATAACTTTCTTGGATGTATTTCCGTGAATATCCTCCCTCAGCACAGCTCTAATGCTATCGCTTATCAAAAATGCCACTCCCCTCCTCTCTTGCCTCCCTTTCTGTCCTTCCTGTAGCATTTGTATCCTGGAACATTAAGCTGCCAGTCCTGTCCATCCCTGAGCCATGTTCTGTAATTGCTATGATATCCCAGTCCCATGTTCCTATCCATAGCCTGAGTTCATCTGCCTTCTATGTTAGGCCTCTTGCATTGAAATAAATGCAGTTAAATTTATCAGTTCTCCCTTGTTCTTTGCTTTGTCCCTGCCTGCCCTGACCGTTTGACTCACCTTTGTTCTCAACTGTACCAGCCTCAGATTGATCGCTTTCCTCACTATTTCCCTGAGTCCCATGCTCCCACCTTACTAGTTCAAATCCTCCTGAGCAACTTGAGCAAATTTCCCTGCCATTATATTAGTCCCCTTCCAACTTAGGTTCAATCCTTCTTGTACAGGTCACTTTAGAATTTCCCATGATTCTAAAATGTGAACCCTTCTCCCATAAACCAACTCCTCAACCATGCATTCATCTGCTCTATCCTCTTATTCCTGCCCTCACTAGCTCGTAGCACTGGGAGTAATCCAGATATTACTACTCTCAAGGACCTTCTTGTAAAATCCCTGCCTAACTCTCTGTAAACTCCCTTCAGAATCTCAACCTTTTCCCTTCCTATGTTATTGGTTCCAATGTGTAAAATGACCTCCTGTTGGCCCCTCTCCCCCTTGAGAACATTCTGCACCCTCTCTGAGACATCCTTGATTCTGGCACCAGGGAAGAAAGACACACCATTCTGCTTTTTTGCTGCTGGCCACAGAAACGTCTGTCTGTACCTCGGACTAGATATTCCCCAAACACAATTGACCTCTTTGAACTGATGTATTCTTCATTGCATTAGAGCCAGTGTCAATACCAGAAACTTGGCTGTTTGTGCTACGTTCACCTGAGAATCCATCACCCCCATGTTTTCCTAAACAACATACTTGTTTGAAATGGGGATAGCTACAGAAGTCTCCTACACTAACTGCCTATCTCTCTTACCTTTCCTAAATTTAACCCATCTCGTGACTGTATCTGCGACTTTTCTCCCTTCCTATAACTGCCATCCATCACATCTCCTTGGCCTTGTAAATTCCTCATTGCCTTTGACTGTCTCTCCAACCGATCCCTTCGATCTGATAGGATTCACAACCAACGGCATTTATTGCAGATATAATCCTCAGTAACCCATAAACGCTCCCTGAACTCCCACATCCGACAAGAAGAGCATATTACTCTACAAAGGCCATTTTTTCTTCTTTCAATCTACAGACCAAAAAATAGCAATGTCTTTTTCCTGTGCAAAACACTGCTCCAGGCTAAAGTAATAGTTATGGTTTATATTTTAAGTTTAATCAAGAGACATATCTCAACAAAATATATAATCAAGAAAGAACACACTCAACTCACTACTGCAGACTTGCTGTACAGCCACACTGAAAACATCCATTTATCTGTTTCAGTGCTGTGACCTCTCCCAAATGGGTTCCTCCAAGTTCTGTTGTGAATTTAACTGTTTGTTAATTTTCCCAGATGCACTCCGATGTCCAGCGATACATGAATTCAAACAGCAAAGACATGTTCACTGCTCAGTCGGTTAGCAATGTAGGTTTCTTTCTCCCTCTCTCTCCTGCACTGACCTCACCATGTGCTTCCTTTGTCTGTCCCTCTTTTAAAAGTGCTGTTGTGTTGACTTTTGTTTTCTCCAAAGTTCCAAAACAATGCAACAGCATATAAAACAGTATTTGCTGTTCCTGGAATTCGAGGAAATTACCTCCAACACCTAAAATACCTCAAAAAATGAGCAGCTGTTACATGTATTTGGAAAGGCAAGGACTGAATAGAGATAGTCAACATGGCTTTGTGCGGGGGAAATCATGTCTCACAATCTTGATTGAGTTTTTTGAAGTAGTAACAAAGAGGATTGATAAAGGCAGAGCAGTAGACGTGAACTACATGGACTTCAGTAAGGCGTCCAACAAGGTTCCCCATGGGAGACTGATTAGCAAGGTTAGATCTCATGGAATACGGGGAGAACTAATCATTTAGATACAGAACTGACTTAAAGGTAGAAGACAGAGGGTGGTGGTGGAGGGATGTTTGTCAGACTGGAGGCCTGTGACCAGTGGAGTGCCACAAGGATCAATGCTGGGTCCACTACTTTTCATCATTTATATAAATGATTTGGATGTGAGCATAAGAGGTATAGTTAATAAGTTTGCAGATGACACCAAATGTGGAGGTGTAGTGAACAGCAAAGGTTACCTCAGATTACAACAGGATCTTGATCAAATGGGCCAATGGGCTGAGAAGTGGCAGATGGAGTTTAATTTAGATAAATGCGAAGTGTTGCATTTTGGGAAAGCAAATCTTAGCAGGACTTATACACTTAATGGCAAGGTCCTAGGGAGTGTTGCTGAACAAAGAGACCTTGGAGTGTAGGTTCATAACTCCTTGAAAGTAGAGTTGCAGGTAGATAGGATAGTGAAGACGACATTTGGTATGCTTTCCTTTATTGGTTAGAGTATTGAGTGCAGGAGTTGGGAGGTCATGTTGCGGCTGTCAGGACATTGATTAAGCCACTGTTGGAATATTGCATGCAATTCTGGTCTCCTTCCTGTTAGAAAGATCTTTTGAAACTTGAAAGGGTTCAGAAAAGGTTTACAAGGATGTTGCCAGGGTTGGAGGATTTGAGCTAAAGGGAGACGTTGAATAGTCTGGGGCTGTTTTCCCTGGAGCATCGGAGGCTGAGGGCTGACCTTATGGAGGCTTATAAAATAATGAGGGGCATGGATAGGGTAAATAGGCAAAGTCTTTTCCCTGGTGTGGGAGAGTCCAGAACTAAAAGGCATAGGTTTACGGTGAGAGGAGTAACGTTTGCATGCAGATTGTGGTATGTGTGTGGAATGCGCTACCAGAGGAAGTGATGGAGGCTGGTACAATTGCAACATTTAAAAGGAATCAGGATGGGTATATGAATAGGAAAGGTTTGGAGGGTTATGGGCCAAGTGTGGCAAATAGGACTAGATTAACTTAGGATATCTAGTCGGCATGGACAAGTTGGACTGAAAGGTCTCTTTCCGTGCTGTACATCTCTATGACTCTATGACTCTAATGGATTGTGGGATTTCTCTAGGCCAGATGGTCTGGTACAGTATGTTGATGATTTGCAAGCAAGAACCAAACAGGTCCCAAACCAAACCAACCATCTCCTGATTGAGTTGTTGCAATTACTACTGGGTTGAAAATGAACACAAAAAAGGCTCAGATAACGAGGCAGGAAGTGAGTTATTTAGGAGTGGTGTTAACACCAAGATAAAGATAGATGGGCAAATAATGGATTAAAACAACAGCTAGGCTTCACATCCCCACATGGATTAAGATCGTTGGGTATTGAAGAGACCATATTGACATTTTGCCATAAAGATAGCACCACTAATTATGTAACTGAAGAAAAATGTCCCGTCGGAATGGAAGCCAGAACACACACATGAAATAGTAGCTTTGAAACAGGGCTTGGTGAGTGCTCCTGCCCTAAAAACCCCAAACTCAGCTGAACAATTCTCCTTGGAGGTGGCTGCAATAGACTCCACAGTACTGATGGTCTTATTACAAGAGGTGCATGGTCAATTGAGATTAGTAGCATTCACCTTGTACATGCTCGTGCCAGTAGAGCGGGGATAAACAGCATTTGAAAAGCATTTGTTGGCAGTATTCTGGGCAGGACAATATTTTACCTAAATTGTAGGGCTGAACCCATTGTCAATTTTGACAGAACATATACTCATTCAGATGTTGCTGGATGGATGTATTAACAATGATGTGGTGAGCCAAAACAGAATTGCTAGCTGGATGCTGTTACTACAAGAGAGAAACAGAGGTTGAAAAGAGTTAAAAATACTACCATGTTAGCAGACAACTTAATTATCAGACCACTTGGTGATGGTACTTCCTTATATCCTGATGGATTTACCTCTTATTGGTTGTTGACAGGTCAAGAGATGCGAGGCCTGGAGCCACTGCTAGGATTCGACCTATCCAAGCCAGAAGTAGATGGAAATGTAAAAGATAAGTGGGTACAAAAGATGGTTGGCAGTGTAAAAAAAAGAGTGGCCACAAATAATATGGGAAGGAAGAAACAAGAAGTAACAAAAACAACACTTTTGGACTCCGAGACAAAGCCAATTGAGCTGCAGGTGGGCATCAGGTAATGATACCCGTACACTAAACAATATCCTTGCTGGCTCCTAGATTTGCAGGTCTATAGGAAGTGATAGGCAAACAAAGTCCACCAATATACAAGGTGCAAACAGCCCCTAACAATAGTGTCTGGTATACTAACCAACTAAACCCATTTGGAGTGGGGGCAAGATAATTATCATCATTTGCACAATGTTGGGAGAATGTGATGCCCCAGAGTTAAGAAACTTAGAATGGGATTGATTTTGGAACTTAGACCAGGGGATCAGAGGAGCAGAGCAACCTGAACAAAACGTAGATCTGGTAGATGCACCATTATTTCCAAACCCCTTAGGTGTCAGATGGACTCCTCAGGTACTGCAATGGACACAAAAACAAAAGGAAAAAATATAAAGGGGATCACAATGGATGAACCATCCACCCTCCAACTGAAATGGAAGGATGCAAGGGATTGAAGACTGGAACCAGTCCTTGAATTGGCTGAGGGGGGTGAGGAGATTAACACTATAAATACAATAAAAGTTATAGAATAAACTGTAAATAAGAGCAGAAACTATGCATATAATGTGGGAAACATGATAAAATACAGGAAGAGACAAACCATGGGAGAGTTGATGGTCATTGTTGTCTTCCTTGGAATTGTGATTTGGATAAACATAGGATCTTGGAATGGGCAGCTGCCAGACTTTTATTATGGAAGGAAAGGGATGGCGATAATCAAGTGAGAGTGTAAAACCTTAAGTATTTGAATAAATGTCACAGTTGACAATCACGCGTTCAGATGAAATGTGGGTCCTTTTAAATCAAGTTTTGGGATTCACCTCTCCCTTCAGACAATGGCTCTGCTGGTCAAAATGAAGGTAATATTCCTGATGTTTTTTGCGACAAGAGTAAGCCTTAAGGTTTGAGTCTGGACACCTATGGTATTTGATAGCTCAATTGAGTGGATTAGAGAGTTTTTTTGTGCTTTTCCAGTACCACATTTTTCGACATGGAATGGATTAGAGCGTAAGCCTTAACCTACCACACAAAGCCAAATACATCTAGGGTGGATGGAGACAACTTGGATAGGTGCTATGGGCTGGTACCCTTCATATTGTACAGAGATGACCCACCAACTATCACCATCATAATTCCTAGAATCTCAGAGAAATACTGTGGGAGTATGCTTAGTTTTAGAAGAAACGGATGAAATTTCAGAACATACACACATACAATAGTGTTTAACCTGACAGACATCCAGGTGTCATCCTCATGTGATAGCACAATCTAGTAGCTACTTCAGAGGCAATTTAGTCATGGTGAATTTATATCAGAAAGAAAAGGGAGAAAGATGGGGTTGATGGAGTTAGCTGGAGCAGGCTATGCATCAGGGTTGGCTACTGTTAGCACCCTTTACATAGCAGAATTAGAGGCCCAATTGAGTTCAATTTAGGAAATGCTGAGGATGATAGTAGGCCAGGAATACCAGGATAAAAAAAAGTGGGTTGGATAGGACAGTAAGCGGCAGAGCACCATAAAATGTTGAGTTCTGTTCAAGATATTACCAATGAGATTATAGACAGCATGGCTCTTGAGGCAACCCATAGGAATAAAGCAGCATTTTGTTCAACATATTAGCTGGCTCGTGTCTATGGCCAGCACAAATATCGCATTCCCAATTCCACCTATCGCATTCCCAATGTCCTCCCCCAAGTCCCTCCTCCCTACCTTTTATCTTAGCCTGCTTGGCACACCCTCCTCATTCCTGAAGAAGGGCTTATGCCCGAAACGTCGATTCTCCTGGTCCTTGGATGCTGCCTGACCTGCTGCGCTTTTCCAGCAACACATTTTTCAGCTTTGATCTCCAGCATCTGCAGTCCTCACTTTCTCCTAATACCATGAAGGAACTTGGATGTCATCAAGTAACCCACTAATCTATGCTATAGTTCTGGAGGGATCCAAAAGGAGAATGAATTTATCCCAATGCTGTCAAGGGGCATATCCAGAAGAAATGTTCAAAGAAAGGCTAACTCAATGTGGATTTGTCTGTTATGAGAACTGCTCATTGTCCATCCTGCTGGTGAATAACCAAGCTTTTCTAAAGTATGACTTAGTAGGAGACACCTACGGTATCCTGAGGCTGCCGTGATGATGAAGGAGGAGGACATGGTGCATCCTGGATGGACATTATGTAGCTACTAGCAATATCTCTTCTAACTTAATTGCTAGCTATCAAACTAGTCATATATTAAATTTACTATCATATATTAAATTTGTTAGTTTTCAATAATCATTGGAAATCATGAGGTATTTCGAATCATACAGTCATAGAGAAGTACAGCACAGAAAGAGACCTTTCAGTCCAACTCGTCCATGCCAACTAGATATCCTAAGCTAATCTAGTCCCATTTGCCAGCACTTGGCCTGTATCCCTCCAAACCATTCCTATTCACATATCCATCCAGATGTCTTTTAAATGCTGTAATTGTACCAGTCTCCATCACTTCCTCTGGCAACTCATTCCATACACACACCACCCTCTGCATGAAAAATGGTCTCTTAGGTCCCTTTTATATCTTTCCCCTCTCACCTATGCGATCTAGTTCTAGACTCCCACAACCCAGGGAAAAGACTTTGCCTATTTATCTGATCCATGCCCCTCATGATTTTATAAACCTCTATAAGGTCACCCCTCAGCCTCGGACACTCCAGGGAAAACAGCCTATTCAGCTTCTCCTTAAAGCTCAAATCCTCCAACCCTGGCAATCTCCTTGTAAATCTTTTCTGAACCCTTTCAAGTTTCAGAACATCCTTCCAATAGGAAGGAGACCAGAATTGCACACAATATTCCAAAAGTCGTTTTAACCGGTGTCCTGTACAGCTGCAACATGACCTCCCAACTCCTGTACTCAATGCTCTGACCAAATGCCTTCTTCACTATCCTATCTACCTGCGACTCTATTTTCAAGGAACTATGAACCTGCACTCCAAGGTCTCTTTGTTCAGCAACACTACCCTGGACCTTACCATTAAGTGTATAAATCCTGTTAAGTTTTGCTTTTCCAAAATGAAGCACCTCGCATTTATCTAAATTAATCTCCATCTGCCACTCCTCAGACCATTGGCCCATCTGATCAAGAACCCGTTGTACTCTGAGGTAACCTTCTTCACTGTCCACTACACCTCCAATTTTGACGTCATCTGCAAACTTACCAACTATACCTCCTATGTTCTGTTTAAGGCAGGACCTGATGAGAAACTGCAGAGCTCTATCTGTCCACCTAAATGATACAGACAAAGATTAACGGCAATTTGTAGATATGGAACTTCCACCTATTCCACACAACTAACTGCAGACTGGGCAAAGACCATTTTTGAGGCAAAGCAAATTATCCATAAATGGACTATGGATGAGAAGGAGATTAAAACTCATGCAGAAGAGGCACATAGTGACTTGCAGGCTCCAAGTTTCTGGAGTAAAATTTGGAATTGAGAACTGAACACTCAGGTCTATCTGTGGATCAGAATTGTGTCTCAAGTGATTGTTGCACTGCAATTTTTTATACTTGTGGGACTGTGCTCAAATAACGATAGAAATTGGTGAATGGCAAAAAGAATGTCTGTATTCAGCAATCATAGGGCAAGTTTGAGGCAGCAATAGAATCCCAAAATACAGTTATTACAAGAGCCCCTTTATACACAATTCTTACATAAATTTCAATTTCAATACTATGGTGTTACATTGTTTTATCTATAGTACACAAATGTTTGAAGGACTTCTGTCCTGGGATACAGCAGATGGGTTAAAATGTGCTCAATGCTGGCTGCTACCTCTGCTGGGATTAAGAGTATCTGTCCGATCTGTTTGCACTATTAAGAGGTGTTAGTCCTTTTGTCTTTTAAGTTAGTAAAAATGCTAGACCTATAAGCTCTAAATAAGTTAAAAATTGTACCTGTACTCAATAAAAGAATAAAGCATATTAAACTGATTACTGCAGCAGGGTTGTGAAATGTTTTACTGATTGCCAGTATGAGTTTCATTCATTCATGCAATTTCACTTAAGTGCTGTTTTTGGCAAAGTTAAACATCACACAACACTAGGTTATAGTCCAACAGGTTTATTTGGAAGTACAAACGTTCAGAGGGCTGCTCCTTCATCCGGTAGTTAGTGGAGTAGGATCATAGGACACAGAATTTATAGCAAAAGATCATAGTGTCATATAACTGATGCGATATATTGAAGAAACCTAAATTGCTGTTAAGTCTTTCGTCTTTTAGAATGATTTGGAGGAGCCGGTCTTGAACTGGGGTGGACAAAGTTAAAAATCTTTTAGAATGAGTTGCAGGTTTCAATTAATTAATATGTAAATCTCAGAACTTCTTTCAAGTCACATTCCAGAGATAACTTAAGGCTTAATAAAAAAAGGTGACATCCCAGCTCAGATAATGCATTAAAGATGTGAGGTTAGAGTTTGTATGTATTCCAATCTTGAGTCAGACTGGTTCTATTGCCAAAGTAGAAACTTATAAAATGTCACATAGTTTATAAAAAATATTGATTGTGTGCATTTTGAACAAAATAGAATGAATCTGCAAATACAAATTCATCCCTCAACTTGTGTGTGTGCATATGAGTGGGAGAGTGTGAGTGTGAGTGTGAGAGTGTGAGTGAGTGTGAGTGTGAGTGTGAGTGTGTGAGTGTGAGTGT
>NC_057713.1:18971857-18981098 GCF_004010195.1 Chiloscyllium plagiosum
GAGAGAGAGAGAGAGTGAGAGAGAGAGAGAGTTTGTGTGTGTGTGTGTGCATGGTTGTTAAAGTATGTGCTTGAGTGTGATGGAATATATGCCTGTGAGAGGATGCATGCATGATTGTGATTGTGAAGGGTGTGTGTGTGTGCTTGAGAGAGAGAGAGAGAGAGAGAGAGAGAGAGTGCAAGAAAGAGGGTCTGCCTGAGTATGTAAGAATGTGTGTATATGTGAGAGTGTTTAGTGTAGTGGGGTCATCTGTAGTGTGACATGAATCCAAGGTCCCGGCTGAGGCTATCCTCATGGGTACCGAACTTGTCAGTTAGTTTCTTAAAGTTAATTTCTTAAAGGGATAACAGCCCAGTTAAAAGGTATTTAACAAGTACATTGGGGAAAATGTTTGGTGTTCTGCAATCTATTCAGATCTGGGAGGTGGTTGATAAGGGCTGATTAATATTATAAGTTTCATGGAGACTTGATGGGGATGGTGTTGTTCTGTATGCTACACTTATTCAGAGGTAAACACTGCTTGTAGCAAGGGCTGGTAAGGTCTGAAAATGCACTAGTGGGTTTGAAATGGTTGTTTTGATTAGTAAGGGTTGTTTTAAATTTGGTCTATCTTATGACAGTAAAATATAATGAATGAAATTGTGTTATAGTAAATAACAGATAAGTAAAGGGTTATGAATGAATGAACAGGAAACCAGTATTAATGAATATAGGGAGCTGGTGAGTAAGTTAATAAAGATCACCTAAAGCACAATATCTCACGTACTTAATGTTGTTGTAATAGTCTTGCTTTGTTTGTTAAAACAGAATGTCAAGAAATGGAAGGGTCTGACAACAGGGTTTGGTAAAGGGTTTGTAATGATTGCTTACTACAGGGTAGAAATAATCTAGATATAACTAGTTCATGGTATTTCTTACTGTTCATTCGTTTGCATTGATATTATGCAAATCTTTCATGATGTGGAAAGCATATATCAATATATTTACTGTGGATCAAAAGAAAAGTCAGTAAGATTTGTAAAGTGATTAATAATTTTGTTTACATTTATGACCATGTTATAATAGAGTCATAGAGATATTCAGCATGGAAACAGACCCTTCGGTCCAACCTGTCCACGCCGACCAGATATCCCAACCCAATCTAGTCCCACCTGCCAGCACCCGACACATATTCCTCAGAACCCATCCTATTCATATACCCATCCAAATGCCTCTTAAATGTTGCAATTGTACCAGTTTCCACCACTTCCTATGGCAGCTCATTCCATAGAAGGAGACTAGAAATGCACGCAATTTTCCAGCAGTGGCCTAACCAGTGTCCTGTACAGCCGCTACATGACCTCCCAACTCCTGTACTCATACTCTGACCAATAAAAGAAAACATACCAAACACCTTCTTCACTATTCTATCTACCTGCGACTCCACTTTCAAGGAGCTATGAACCTGCACTCTAAGGTCTCTTTGTTCAGCAACACTCCCTCGGACCTTACCATTAAGTGTATAAGTCTTGCTAAAATTTGCTTTCTCAAAATGCAGCACCTCGCATTTATCTGAATTAAACTCCACCTACCACTTCTCAGCCCATTGGCCCATTTGGTCAAAATCCTATTGTAATCTGAGGTAACCCTCTTTGCTGTCCATTATTGGTGTCATCTGCTAATTTACTAACTGCACCTTTTATGCTTGTATCCAAATCATTTATGTAAATGACAAAAAGTAGGGGACCTAGCACCGATCCTTGTGGCATTTCACTGGTCACAGGCCTCCAGTCTGAAAAATATCCCTCCACCACCACCCTGTCTTCTACCATTGAGCCAGTTCTGTATCCAAATGGCTAGTTCTCCCTGTATTCCATGAGATCTAACCTTGCTAATCAGTCTCCACCTGATCAGGTCCTGGGGTTTTATCCACCTTTACCCATTTCAAGACATCCAGCACTTCCTCCCTTGTAATCTGAACATTTTGCAAGATGTCACCATCTATTCCCCTACAGTCTATATCTTCCATCTCCTTTTCCACAGTAAATACTGATGTAAAGTACTCATTTAGTATCTCCCCCATTTTCTGCGGCTCCACACAAAGGCCGCCTTTCTGATCTTTGAGGGGAAAGTGAGGACTGCAGATGCAGGAGACCAGAGTTGAAAAATGTGGTGCTGGAAAAACACAGCAGGCCAGGCATGTTCCGAGGAACAGGAGAATTGACGTTTCGGGCATAAGCCCTTGGAAGGGCTTATGCCCAAAACGTCGATTCTCCTGCTCCTCGGATGCTGCTTGACTTTGAGGGGCCCTATTCTCTCCCTAGATATCCTTTTGTCCTTAATGTATTTGTAAAAACTCTTTGGATTTTCCTTAATTCTATCTGCCAAAGCTATCTCATGTCCCCTTTTTACCCTTCTAAGGATTCACTCGATCTATCCTGTCATACCTGACATATGCTTCCTTCTTTTTCTTAACCAAACCCTCAATATCTTTAGTCATCCAGCATTCCCTATACCTACCAGGCTTTCCTTTCACCCTGACAGGAATATACTTTCTCTGGATTCTCGTTATCTCATTTATGAAGGTTTCCCATTTTCCAGCTGTCCCTTTACCTGCGAACATCTGCCCCCCAATCAGCTTTTGAAAGTTTTTGCCTAATACTGTCAAAATTGGCCTTTCTCCAATTTAGGACTTCAACTTTCAGATCTGGTATACCCTTTTCCATCACTATTTTAAATCTAATAGAATTATGGTCGCTGTCCCCCACTGACACCTCAGTCACCTGCCCTGCCTTATTTCCCAAGAGTAGGTCAAGTTTTACACCTTCTCTAGTAGGTACATCCACATAACTGAATCAGATAATTGTCTTGTACGCACTTAACAAATACCTCTCCATCTAAACCTTTAACACTATGGGAGTGCCAGTCTATGTTTGGAAAATTAAAATCCCCTACCATAATCACCCAATTATTCTTACAGATAGCTGAGATCTCCTTACAAATTTGTTTCTCAATTTCCCTCTGATTATTTGGGTGTCTATAATACAATCCAATTAAGTGATCATTCTTTTCTTATTTCTCAGTTCCACCCAAATAACTTCCCTGGATGTATTTCCGGGAATAACCTCCCTCAGCACAGCTGTAATGCTATCCCTTATCAAAAATGCCACTCCCCCTTCTCTCTTGCCTCCCTTTCTATCATTACTGTACATTTGTATCCTGGAACATTAAGCTGTCAGTCCTGCCCATCCCTGAGCCATGTTTCCGTAATTGCTTTGATATCCCAGTCCCATGTTCCTAACCATGCCCTGAGTTCATCTGCCTTCCCTGTTAGGCCTCTTGCATTGAAATAAATGCAGTTTAATTTATTAGTCCTACCTTGTCCCTGCCTGCCCTGACTGTTTGACGCGCTTCTGTTCACAACTGTACCAGTCTCAGATTGATCTCTTTCCTCACTATCTCCCTGGGTCCCACCCACCCACCTTACTAGTTTAAATCCTCCCAAGCAGTTCTAGCAAATTTCCCTGCCAGTATATTAGTCCCCTTCCAATTTAGGTGCAATCCGTCCTTCTTGTACAGGTCACTTCTACCCCAAAAGAGATTCCAATGATCCAAAAACGTGAATCCTTCTCCCATACACCAGCTCCTCAGCCATGCATTCATCTGCTCTATCCTCCTATTTCTGCCCTCACTAGCTCGTAGCGCTGGGAGTAATCCAGATATTACTACTCTCGAGAACGTCCTTTTTAGATTTCTGCCGAAATCTCTGTAATCTCCCTTCAGAATCTCAACCTTTTCCCTTCCTATGTCGTTGGTTCCAATGTGGACAAGAACCTTCTGCACCCTCTCTGGGACATCCTTGATCGTGCCACCAGGGAAACAACACACCATTCTGCTTTTTTGCTGCTAGCCACAGAAACATCTGACTGTACCTCGGACTACAGAATCCCCTAACACAATTGATCTCCTGGAAGCTGACGTACCCCTCGTCGCATTAAAGCCAGTCTCAATACCAGAAACTTGGCTGTTTGTACTACGTTCCCTGAGAATCCATCACCTCCTACATTTTCCAAAACAACATACCTGTTTGAAATAGGTATATCCACAAAAGACTGCTGCGCTAGGTGCTTACCTCTCTTACCTTTCCTGGAGTTAACCCATCTATGTGACTGTATCTGAGACTTATCCCCCTTCCTATAACTGCCATTCATCACATACTGTTGCTGTTGCAAACTCCTCATTGCTTCTAACTGTCTCTCCAACCGATCCATTCGATCTGGTAAGATTCGCATCCAACAGCATTTATGGTAGATATAATCCGCAGTAACCCTTAAACTATTCTAATAAATTAAATGATCTAAATGGCATTTCAAATAACACAAACAAAGTAATGTTTTTCCAAGAATACATCGTTGTGAGGAGATAATGCTCACACCTGCCTGGAGAATGCAGCAAATCCAGTATGGTTGATTGTCCTAAAAGTCTCTGGATCAAAGCGGGATAAGATGGTGGATAAGGCTGAAGATACAGAAACTGACAAGAGGCTTTACAATGGGCTGTTATGCAGGTGGAACTATGCAGAGTCTTTCAGGTCTGCTGAAAGATAGTAATCACTAACTACTGTCTCTACTAAAGAAAGACAAAACATTTAAGATTAGTCATGAGCACAGGTAATTCAGAGTGAGACATACACTTGGCACAGTGACCTATGTATAAAGCAGCCCAGACGATCCTTGATCTTTCAGCAGAATTCCGAAGAATTACACTGCAAGAGGTACCTGACATCAGGAGACATGGTGAAAATGTCTAAAAGACTTCCAGCCTGGCCAGCTGCCAACTCTCCCAGGTAATGATGTTTGGGGTTAGTTACAGAACCCAGGGTAGTGCAAGACAGTGACTGAGATATCTCTGGTAGTTAAAAAGGTGTGTTATTCTTTAAATATTTAATACATTATTTAAGTTTTACGGATCTCTAAGTGTCTCTGCTATGTCTTTGTCTATATATGAATTGTTGTTTCACAGAGCCGGGCAACAAAGTAATCAAGCTATCTGAAGCTACTTGTACCAACAGCACCAACAGAGGGCGGCACGGTGGCACAGTGGTTAGCACTGCTGCTTCACAGCGCCAGAGACCTGGGTTCAATTCCCGCCTCAGGCGACTGACTGTGTGGAGTTTGCACGTTCTCCCCGTGTCTGCGTGGGTTTCCTCCGGGTGCTCCGGTTTCCTCCCACAGTCCAAAGATGTGCAGGTCAGGTGAATTGGCCATGCTAAATTGCCCGTAGTGTTAGGTAAGGGGTAAATGTAGGGGTATGGGTGGGTTGCGCTTCGGCGGGGCGGTGTGGACTTGTTGGGCCGAAGGGCCTGTCTCCACACTGTAAGTAATCTAATCTAATCACCTTTAGGGAAGAAAAGCTGCTTTCCTTACCGGGTCTGGCTTACCTGTGATACAGCAATTCATTTGATTCATAACTAGCTTATAAAATTACCTAGCAAGCCAGCGGTGATGAGGAATAGGCAATAAAAGACTGGCCTTGCCAGTGACATCCAGGTCCTACAAAAGAGTAAAATTTAAGATATCTGCAAGTTATTCAATAGAGAAGAAATGGCTAATGTATTTTTTTACAGCACCTGCATGCTTCTTTACAGATGTGCTTTAAAGATGACCATTTCTTCTGGCTTTTTCCGGGTTTTAGGGAGTATATGCAGTTGAGATTGTTTCACCATACCTTCCTTAATCTCTGGAGACATCACTGGTTTCAGCTTCTGATTCCTATTGCTGTATTGCCCATTAGTAGTTTTGAAGCACAAGAAATTATGTCAGCCTTTCCTCTTTGGAATGTATATGTGCTACTGGCACATTCTTATTGCAAGTACAACTCTACAAACACCGTCTACTCCTTACCATTTCCAAACTCAGCCACAGTCCAACTCCAAAGTCATAGACAATTGCAGCATGGAAATAAGCCTTTCATCGTTCCGAAGGGCCTATGCCCGAAACGTTGACTCTCCTGTTCCTTTCAATGCGCTCTGACCTGCTGTGCTTTTCCAGCACTACATGTTTTGAATCTGACTCTCCAGCTTCTGCAGTCCTCACTTTCTCCCATTCTCTGGTATAAAAAAACAGTTGAGGCCAAAACATTAAATCTTTTCAAACAAGAATGTGCCAGTAGCACTTATACGTTCCAAAGAGGAACAGCTGACATAATTTCTTGTGCTTCAAAACTACGAATGGGCATTACAGCAATAGGAATCAGAGACTGAAACCAGTGATGTCTTCAGAGCTTAAGGATGGTACGGTGAAACATTGTCAACTGCATATCCTCCCTAAAACCCAGGAAAAGCCAGAAGAAATCTTTAACAGCACATCTTCGCAAAGAAGCATGCAGATACTGTAAAAAAATACATTAGCCATTTCTTCTATATTGAATTACTCGTAGATTTCTTAAATTTTATTCTTTTGTAGGACCTGGATGTCACTAGCAAGGCCAGTCTTTATTGTCTATCCCTCATCGTCGTTGGCTTGCTAGTTCATTTTATAAAATAGTTAACAGTCAAATAAAGGCAGCTCTCACCTTAAATGCATTATCTGGGTCGACATGACACCAATTGTTAAAGTTCACTTGAGAATGTAACTTTTAAATGTTTTGCAATTTATATATGAAAGAACTGAAACCAACATGTTCACTCTAAAAGATGAGAGACTTAACAAACAATCCAGGTCTTTTTCAATATATAATTTCAGTTACATCACACGGTAAACTTTTGCTATAAATTTTGTGTCTTACGGTCTTGTATTCCACAAACACCTGATGAAGGAGCAGTGCTCTTACCTTCTCAACCAGTCTCCTAAGTGTTGCCTCTGTGAAAGCTAGTGCTTCCAAATAAACCTGTTGGACGAGAACCTGGTGTGTGGACTGTCTGTGTGGAGTTTGCACACTCTCCCCATGTCTGCGTGGGTTTCCTCCAGATGCTGCAGTTCCCTCCCAGAGTTCAAAGATGTGCACTCTAGGTGAATTGGCCATATTAAATTACCCATAGTTTTCAGGGATGTATAGGCTAGGTGCATTTGTCAGGGGAAATGTAAAGTATTAGGGTAGGGAATGGGTCTGGGTGGGATACTCTTTAAAGGGTTGGTGTGGACTTGTTGGGCCAAATGGCTTGTTACCACACTATAGGGATTCTAGGATTCTATGAAGATAATTACTTAAAACTTCATTTGCTTCCACACACACATTGCCACTTTGGTCCATAATGGACCCTGCTCTTTTCCTGGTTATCCTTTTATGTCTAACATATTTCTAAAATACATGTAGATTATCCTTTATTTGAACTTTCAGTATTTTATCATGCCACCTCTTTGTTCTCTGGCTTGAAAAAAAAATCCTGTTTCTACAATCCTCTAGGGCTACTACTGTTTTTAGCCCTCAGTATCTACCATATGTTTTCCTGGACTTGTTAGTCCCATCCTTCACTTTTACAAGAACATGTTGGCCTTGAACTCATACTATTACTTTTTAAATGGCTCCCACAGCTCTGATGTAGATTTTCCTACAAGTAGGCGGCACGGTGGCTCAGTAGTTAGCACTGCTGCCTCGCAGCACCAGGGTCGCAGCTTCGATCCCAGCCTTGGTGACTGTCTGTGTGAAGTTTGCACATTCTCCTGGTGTCTGCGTGGGTTTCCTCTGAGTGCTCCAGTTTCCTCTCACAGTCCAAAGATGTGCGGGTTACGTGAATTGGTCATGCTAAATTGCCCATAGTGTTAGGTGCATGAGTCAGAGGGAAATGGTGGGTTACTCTTCGGAGTGTCGGCATGGACTTGTTGGGCTGAAGGGCCTGTTTCCACAGTGTAGAGAATCTAATCTACTGCTACTAGTCCTATCATACAGGTCGTTCTACTATAATGCAACAGTTGCATTACTCTGCAACTTCAGGCTATAAAAAATCATGCTATGGAAAGCCACTTGAGAAAATTGCACTGTACAAGATCAGTCAATAAAATTGCTAAACCTGTTCAGTAGAAAATTTGTGTTATCGACACAGTGTCCACAATTCATCAACTGCATAATAGCCAATTTGTGTTAACAAAACACATGTTATACCAGATCGAACTGTATTTAACAAAAAAGGCCTTCTCCCAATTTAGGACCTTTGTTTTTGGTTACACAACTACCATAATCTTTAGCATTATGGTCACTATCACCAAAATGCACCCCCACTTACATAACTTGTCTGGTTTTGTTGCCAAAGTTATGCCCAGCCTTTATAGGAATTTTTTACATGCTGGTTTGAAAAAGCTCTCCTGTACCCATTTCAAGAATTCAGGCCTCTCACAGCCTTTTAGACCTTATCTATCCTAGTTAATACTGGCCAAGTTGAAATCTACTTGAATATTGCCCTATTATTTCTATATTATTTCTAGACTTAAGTTCCACTTTGTAAAATATCCCAAGATACTTCACAACTTTACCTTTATATTCTGAACTGTTAAAATACTGCTATGTCAAGGAATAACACCGAGCTTCGCGGATGTAGGAGTTGCAAAATAATGGGGTAAAGGAGTGTTACTCTGTTCAACTTGCCAGAGCATTTCTGCGCTGAAGAGTGATCAACTATGCCTGACTTTAATGAAGTTATCAAGACTTGAAACATTAACTTGCTCTCTCTCCATGGATGCTGTCTGACCCACTGTGATCTCCAACATTTGCTGTTTTCAGTACAGGTTCTAGCATCTGCAGTAATTTACTCCTAAACTGTGTCTGGCTGTTGTTTTTCCAATAGGGTGTCCATCAGCCAGAAACACAACCATTAAATTTAGAAAATAGTTTTGTTGCTGAAGAAATCAGGTCAAAATGTAAAGTATACGTTTTAGGTCATTTTCTCTTTTACACATTAGCTGTTTCCCATACAAAACTTGCAAATTACAACCCTTCAAATGTTTACCATATATGGTATTGTTCTGCAGGGCAGACATTTCAGTCACAACATTTTACTGGAATACTTCCAAGAAGTGATTGGCAAAGACCACAGAAAAACAAAACCATCAGCTCAAAACAATCATTTACATAGTCATAGAGATGTACAGCATGGAAACAGACCCAACCCGTCCATGCTGACCAGATATCCCAACCCAATCTAGTCCTACCTGCCAGCACCCGGGCCATATCCCTCCAAACCCTTCCTATTCATATACCCATCCAAAATGCCTCTTACATGTTGCAATTGTACCAGCCTCCACCACTTCCTCTGGCAGCTCATTCCATA
>NC_057713.1:18981158-19003571 GCF_004010195.1 Chiloscyllium plagiosum
CAACATCTTTCTGATAGGAAGGAGACCAGAATTGCATGCAATATTCCAACAGTGGCCAACCAATGTCCTGTACAGGCGCAACATGACCTCCCAACTCATGTACTCAATACTCTGACCAATAAAGGAAAGCAAACCAAACGCCCTCTTCTCAATCCTATTTACCTGCGGCTCCACTTTCAAGGAGCTATGAACCTGCACTTCAAGGTTTCTTTGTTCAGCAACACTCCCTAGGACCTTACCATTAAGTGTATAAGTCCTGCTAAGATTTGTTTTCCCAAAATGCAGCACCTCGCATTTATCTGAATTAAACTCCATCTGCCACTTCTCAGCCCATTGGATCCTCTTGTAATCTGAGGTAACCCTCCTTGCTGTCCACTACACCTCCAATTTTGGTGTCATCTGCAAACTTACTAACTGTACTTCTTATGCTCGCATCCAAAGCATTTATGTAAATGATAAACCAACACCGATTTCTGTGGCACTCCACTGGTCACAGGCCTCCAGTCTGAAAAACAACCCGCGGCCACCACCCTCTGTCTTCTACCTTTGAGCCAGTTCTGTATCGAAATGGCTAGTTCTTCCTGTATTCCGTGAGATCTAACCTTGCTAATCAGTCTCCCATGGGGAACCTTATCGAACGCCTTACTGAAGTCCATATAGATCACATCTACCGTTCTGCCCTCATCAATCCTCTTTGTTACTTCTTCAAAAACTCAATCAAGTTTGTGAGACATGATTTCCCACGCACAGGTCCATGTTGACTATTCCTAATCAGTCCTTGCCTTTCGAAATACATGTGTATCCTGTCCCTCAGGATTACCTCCAACACCTAGCCCACCACCGATGTCAGGCTCACTGGTCTATAGTTCCTTGGCTTGTCCTTACCACCCTTCTTAAACACTGGCACCACGTTAGCCACCCTCCAGTCTTCGGGCACCTCACCTGTAACTATCGATGATACAAATATCTCAGCAAGAGGCCTCGCAATCACTTCTCTGGCTTCCCACAGATTTCTCGGGTACACCAGATCAGGTCCTGGGGATTTATCCACCTTTAACCGTTTCAAGACATCCAGCACTTCCTCCTCTGTAATATGGACACCTTGCAAATGTCACCATCTATTTCCCTACAGTCTATATCTTCCATATCCTTTTCCACAATAAATACTGATGCAAAATTCTCATTTAGTAACTCCCACATTTTCTGCGGCTCCAAACAAAGATTGCCTTGCTGATCTTTTGACGGGCCCGATTCCCTCCCTAGTTACCCTTTCGTCCTTAATGTATTTGTAAAAACTCTTTGGATTCTCCTTAATTCTATTTGTCAAATCTATCTAATGTCCTCTTTTGCCCTCCTGATTCCCCTACTCCTACTTCCTTTATACTCTTCTAAGAATTCACTTGATCGATCCTGTCTATACTTTACATATGCTTCCTTCTTTTTCTTAACTAAATTTCTTTAGCCATCCAGCATTCCCTATACCAGCCTTTCCTTTCACCCTAACAGGAATATACTTTCTCTGTATTCTCGTTATTTCATTTATGAAGGCTTCCCATTTTCCAGCCGTCCCTTTACCTGTGAACATCTGCCCCCCAATCAGCTTTCGAAACCTTGGAGGTTCTGTAAACATTCCCCCTCTCCCAGTTTGCTGTATGAGATTAACCTCCCGAATGTTTTCTTCACTTATAAACTAAATCCTCGCTATAGTGGTTCACTTATTGCAGTTGTGGGTCTCTCCTCTCTCTGCTGCCAGTCTGCTTTCAGGGTAACCGTCCTCTTTGGGTGCTGTCAGGGCTTTTATCCTTCAATAGGTTACTGTCAGCATTCACAGAAATATTTAAATGTTGAAATAAAAATATCATCAGAACCAGCTAAAATCAATAGTTCAGTGCGTATAGGTTTACAAAAAAAGTTATTTGAGTTGAATTGATTTGAAATGGATCTATGTTATTTTAATTACTTAATTTTAGTTTTACACTGTAACACATTTTCCTAATTTACTCAGCAAATGGAGTAAAGTGGAATGCTCAAGCTTGAGCTGACTATACTAGGCAAGGGAAGTGGCACTGGAGACTGGCCATGTGCACTTGAAATCTTTCCCATTTCCTCTGCCACACTTCTCAACTGACACCCACAAACTTGTTGGTGAGTACCTGAAGCTTTGTTCCAGACCTGTGTCAAATTCAAGTGTCACATTATTTGTTCTTTAGACAAAAAAGTAGATTAATCCATGAGAATAATAAAACTAATAACTGTGGATGCTGGAGATCTGAAACTAAAACAAAGATTGTTGGAGAAACTCAGGTCTGGCAGCATTTGTTGGAAGAAAGTAGAGTTAACATTTCAAATTTAGTGACTATTCATCTGAACTTTGTGTTTTTGTTAATCTCTGAGGTCATAGTCTACAAATTGATTTTCATTATACAATCTATAATTCTATTTAAAAAGAATACTCTTTGCAGATGCTAGGAGAGCCATACCATTACGTAGCTCCTTTGAGGCTTGTATCAGTGTCAACCCACCCTTCCAGTTGTTTCCGTGCCTCATTGATACTCTTATACTAACTCCATAGTCAAAGTATTATATGCCTATCTGATTATTTGCCAACTCACGTGGCTTTAGTCTCTGGAACTTAGGACCAGCTGCAGGCCATTCAGCCTGTTGAGACAGCTTCACCATTCAATTAGGTGAAAGCTATAATTTATGTAACTTTCTTGTGCTATCTCTATTTTGTCGTTAGTGTCATAGAGTATGGAAACAGACCTTTCAGTCCAAATAGTCCACACTGACCATGTTCCCAAACTAGTCTCACCTGCTGTATTTGGCCCATGTCCCTCAAAACTTTCCTATTAATGTCCTTATCTAAATCTCTTTTAAATGTTGTAACTGGACCTGCATCCATCACTTTCGCTGGTAGTTCATTCCACACACTAACCACTGTGTAAAAAAAAAGTTCCCCCATGTCCTTTTAAAATCTTTCCGTTCTCATCTTAAAAATATGCCCACAAGTTTTGAACTCCCCCACCTTTGCTATTTATGTTATCTATGGCCCTTGTGATTTTGTAAACCTCTTTAAGGTCACCCCTCAACCTCATACGCTCCAGGGAAAAATGTACCAGCAGTACCAATCTCAACATCTGAAATTTCATTCTACAGGTTTATAAGAGCATGAGGGACATAGATAGGTTAAGTAGACAAGGTCTTTTCCCTGGGGTGGGGGAACAGTCCAGAACTAGAGGGCATATGTTTAGGGTGAGAGGGGAAAGATTTAAAAAGGGACTTAAGGGGCAACTTTTTCACAGAGGGTGGTGCATGCAGGGAATGAGCTGCCAGAGGAAGTGGTGTAGACTGGTACAATTACATTTAAAAGACATTTGGATGGGTATATGAAGAGGAAGAGTTTAGAGGGATATGTGCTGGCAAATGGGACTAGATTAATTTAGGGTATGAGGTTGGCATGGATGAGTTGAACCCAAGGGTCTGTTTCTGTGCTGTACATCTCTACGACTCTATCCAGTTTCCAGAAAATCAGCTTCTGCCTTGAACATGCTATGGAGAAAGATATGGAGGCTAGAGAACTCAGAAATAAACATTGATGTTTTGAAAGCAGTTCACATTACAGAAGAGGAAGTGCTGGAGGTCTTAGAAAATATCAAGGTGGATAAATCGCTAGGACCTGATCTAGTGTATCCCAGGATGCTGTGAGAAATTGGGGATGCATTTTTTTTAAGATTTAGATTTTATTGTCATGTGTATTCAAGTACAGAAGTAAAGGAGTACAGTGAAAAGTGTATAATGTCGCCATACAGTGCACCCTCTTAGGTACAATGTACCTACATTTTTCTGTATCTGGGTACCTAAGTAGTAAAAGAAACAAAGTTTAAAATATTAGGCATTACCTTCATAGAATAAGTAGAAAAATAAAGAAAAAGATAATATTTAAGATGTTCTTATAAACTAAGCTTTGTACCAAGGTACTTTGCACCTAAAATGGCACCGTGTGTTGGCGACGTTATACACTTTTCACTGTACTCCTCAATAGTCTTCGTCTTTGTGTTCCTTGGGGTCAACCTTCCATGATTGATGTTATGTCCCAAAAATATCACCTCTGTTTTCACGAATTCTGCTTCCTTTAAGTTTATTATCAGTTTTATTTTCTTAATCATTGAAAGAGCTCTGACAATTGCACCATGTGATCTTTCCATGACTTGCTAAAGATCAATACATCATCCAGATAGACTGCACAGTTTGTTAATCTGGCCACAACTGTTCATGAGTCTTTGGAATGTGGCAGCTGCTTTCTTCATTCCAAAGGGCATCACTTTGAATTGATGTAGCCCATTTGGGATTACAAACCCAGAGATTTATTTCACTTTGTGATAAAAGGTACCTGCCAATAACCATGCAGTAAGTCCAACTTTGTGATGTAACTGACTTGTCCAACTTTCTCTATACAGTCTTCCAATCTTCATATTGGGTATGTATCTGATTTTGTTATGGCATTGAACTTCCAATAGTCCACACAAAATCGTTAAGTTCCATCAGGTTTGGAAACTAACACGATAGGTGAACTGTATTTGCTCTGACTTGGTTCAATGATATCTTCATTGAGCATCCTTCTGGACCTGTGTGGTTTTGAAAGAATTAAGCCTGTAAAAAGGTGTTGTTTTATTGGAACAGCATTCCCTACTTTTACCTCATGCACAATAGCATTAGTCCTCCCAGTTTATTCCTGCAAACATCTTCATATTCCTCAAAAACCTTTCAATTGCGTTCTTTGCTCCTAGATCGATTACTAACCCATCTCACTCCTCAAGGACTTCCTCATTGTTTAAAGTATTTTGAGGCACATCAAACTCTACAACATCTGGATTTGATTCCTCTCTCTGTGGGGCAGTAACTAATACCTGCTTCTCTAGTTGCTTCTCTCTAATGAGGTTTCAACATATTCACATGACATAATCAAAACAGTTTTTTCCCATCTGGCATCTTTACCAGATAGCTTCCTGGACTCAACTTTTTCTCAATTTGATAGCAACCACTAAACCTAGCTTTGAAGGGATCTCCTACCAGTAGTAACATTGATATGTCATCCCCACAGGAAAATATCCAAAATTATGAGTTTTTATCTACCACCTGCATCATTCTATGCTGTTCATTCTTCAGGTGCTGTTTAGCTAATTCACCTACCCAATTTAATCTCTCCCTCACCTCAAATACATAATCCAAGTGTGACATCTCCAACGTCGGTTGTCAATTTCTCTTTAATTCATTTCAAATGGCCTCTTACTTCACGTCCGAATATTAACTCAAAAGGGAGTTAACTGAGTAGATTTATTTAGGGCATCTCCAATAGCAAACAATACAAATAAGACACCTTTAACCCAATCATTTGGGTAATCCTGACAGTATGCTCTCAACATCGTCTTCAGAGTCTGATGGCACCTTTTCAAAGTTCCCTGGGATTTTCAGGATAATACACCCTTGATTTAAAGTGCTGCATAGCTAAGCTATCCATGAGTTCCTTAGTAGCCTAGCAGTAAAATTAGACTCTTGGTCTAACTGAATCTCTCTGGGTAGCCCATACCACATCAAGAAAGCTATTAACTCCTGTACCACCCTTTTTGCCTTAATGCTCTGTACTGGAATTGCCTCCAGAAATCTGGTAGACATATTCATTATGGTTAGCAAGTACTGGTTCCCACTTTTAATTCTCAGGAGGGGTCTTACACAATAAATCATTACCAGTGTGAAAGGTTCTTTGAATGCGGGAATTGGCAACAAAGGTGCTAGTATTATTACTGCCTGTGTTTTACCTACCATTTGGCATGTATGACATGTATGGCAAAGGTTAACCACATCCTTGTGCTTCCAGGCCAATAGAAATGTTTTTGTACCCTAGCCGGAGTCTTCCTCACACCTAGGTGACCTCCTACTGGTAGTTCATGTGTTACCTGTAACACTTCCTGTCTGTATGCTACCGGCAACACAATTTGGTGCACCTTCGCCCATTTCTCCTCTGCAGTAACCTGCTGTGGTCTTCATTTTGTCTTAGGATTCTACCTTTAAGATAATAACCCTCAGGAATACATTCTGATTTATTTTCTGAGTATGCGTCAATAAATATATATATATTATTGTCTCATCTTTCTGTTGTAGGTCCATTAGCCTTTCAGGGCTAAACATTTCTGCTTGACCCTCTACCCCTTCAAGTTTTTCCTGCACCGTTACGTCAAACAAGGTATCAGCTAACTGAACCTCAACTCCTTCATCTTTCTCTTTAGTTTTTTGCTTCACGCTGTGACTTATGATAGTGGGATCTGGTTACTACACAGCCTGGAAAAATTCCAGGATATTTTTCTTTTAACTCCTCAGGTCTTCCTTGGGCTTCTCCACAACAATGGGTGTCACTCTCACCTTAGATCCTGCTAAACCATTCCCAAGAACAAACTGATACGCTGTCAATCACTCCCGCTGTTACTTTCCCAGTCTTGAGTTGGCATTCCAACCTGATCTTACAGAGGGGAATGCTAAATTTCTGTCCATCTATCCCACAAATCACCACTGTCTCGGGTAATAGTTCAGAAAGAGTGCAAATACATTCATCTCTTACTATTAGAGACTGGTTAGATCCTGTGTCTCTCAAAATTATAACTTCTTGCCCTTCTCCCCCTGTTCTTTCTGAATAAACTTTAACCACAGAGCTGAATTCTTTATCAAGATCAGGCACTAACTCCATACCCAGCCCCTGCCTGAGCTGTGCATCTTCCCTGCAGGTTCTAGACTTTTCTTGAGGTTTCCTTTACTTCTTCCACTAATGCCACTGGCTTAGCTTCATTTAGCATGTTTTTTCCTATAGTGTCTTTCTTTAAAAGACCAGCACTGTGGCTTTATGTGTCCCACTTTCTGGCAGTGAGAACACCTTATCATAGTGCCTTTCTTAAACCACTGGCACTGTAATTTTCTGTGTACCACTCCATTACCGTGAAAACACCTGAGGGGTTTCACCTCCTTTTCACCCTCTTGTGTTTCTTTTTTTAAACCTGTGGTAAACAATTAGCAGTGCTTTCTACTCTTTGTTTTGTAGTGTAGGAACTCCCCTTCTCCCAATTTCTATCCCTCACAGGATGAAATTCTTGCCGGAAGCTAAACTTTGTCTTATCTTCATCCATCATCTCTGCTGCTCCTCTCACTTCTTGAACTTTCTGCTCATCTACATGAATTCTTATCATCTCTGGAAATGAGTTTTAAAACTCTTCCAGCAGAATAATCTCTCAGAGCCTCATTGGTCTTATCTATTTTTAAGGCCCACACCCATCTATCAAAATGACTGTTTCATTTGTTTGAAGTCAACATAAGTCTGACCTTGTTCCTTCTTTATGTTTCTAAACTGCTGTCTAAAGCTTCTGTACTAATTCATAAGCACTCAAAAAAGCCTTTTTGACCTCTTCGTAATCTCTTGACCCCTCATCTGACAGCACTGAAGAAGGGCTTATGCCCGAAACGTCGATTCTCCTGTTCCCTGGATGCTGCCTGACCTGGTGCGCTTTTCCAGCAACACATTTCCAGCACTGTAAATACCTTACTAGCTCTGCCTACCAACTCTGAACTAACATTACTCGCAACTCCTCTGACCACTCCGTCTGCCTTGCCAATTTTTCAAATCAAATAAAAAAGGCTTCGACATCTTTTTCTTCAAAATGTGGCAGTATTTTAACATATCTGTATATATCATTACTTCTCTTTGCATCGCCATCCTGTTAATTGACTTTGCTAAGTTGCAACTTCTGAAGTTCAAATTCTCCTTCTCTCTCTCCCATTCTTCTTCTCTCTTTGCTCAGCTAAGAACCTTCTTTGTCTTTCTTTTTCCTCTCTCTTTTTTGTTTATCTTCTAACTCCATTTTCCTCAAATGTAATTTAAGTTTTTCTAACCCTACTGCACTTGTCTGTTTCTCTGACACACGTGTTTAAATAACTCCCTTACAATGTCAGCTTTATTTTTGTCCTTGGTTAAGCCCAATTCTAACCTCATTGCTAATTTTTAAAGTAAGGTCTTTTTCTTTCCTTCTAAACTTTCTTGGCAAATTTGGGAATCATCTTCAAATCCAAACCTCTTCAGCAATTTTTAGAGCCATTCCTCTCACTTTTAATTTAACTAACCACAAGTACCCAAAATTAAACAAATTGTCTCACCTATGTTTTGTTTAAAGATCGAAGACATTAATCGGCAAGTGTTTAAATCTGCTGGGATCTTTCGTACATCAAATCTGTCCAAATCTCAGATTGGATCTATCTAAACTTGTCCAAATCATGGACCCGAGCCCCCAGACTGTTAAGACACAGCAGTAAACCCTTCTGCTAATTAAACCAAATACCTAGAAAAGCCCACCTCACCTTGTAATCTGTTAAAGTATGAGTGTCAAGTGACAGAGAACTACCCAAATTCCACCATTTAAAGAACTAAAAAAAAGTTATTCTTTAACTCCAAAAGTGAATATTAAACGACTACTATTTACAACTTTAAGCCTCCTTTCTCTTAAAGGTTTGTTATCTACCTCCTACTATATAACAATATGCTGATCCAATAAAGCCCCTATTAAATGTACAGCAAATCAATTTTCAAAACCAGACAGCAGCTGTCACATCCGGTGTTGATCCTCTTCTATTTGTAGATCTCCCTGGATCGCCTTTGGACTTCTGTTGCAAAGATGTTTCATGTGAAAAAGGTACCTTTAATAGCGAATGTTTTTGAATTGCAGTCTTTAAATGGCAGAAAGTGCTCTTTCTCTGGCTAACTGTTCAAAATGCCAGTTTTTTATATCCCAAACATCGGACCATCTCATTGGTTTGATGGTGTCAAAACAGCAAAATTCAAATTAAATTGGGTTTTATTATTTTGGGGCATAATTTAACCTGATTGGTTAAATTTGAGCTGCTGTGGAAACAACTCATGTTACAGCCCAAATGTTACATCTCAAATTGTCCAGTACACTTTGTGCTTGCCAGTCAGTCACATGCCCAGTGCTTGCCACTTTTTCAGCTTTCACTCTCTCAAAGATACAGTACATGCCTTCAACTTCATAACACTGCCCAGGGAACCCCACAGGCCAGGCCGACAGGACATCTCGTCAGGTCCATGCTGAGGCTTGAAACGAAGAAAAGAAGAAAATAGAACACCAAGAGAGAAAAAAAAACTAGAAACAAGAGAATTACATGATTTGTTGTTTTGAAAATCTATTAGATGTATTAATAATGCAGAGGAATTCATTAAAATGAATATGCTCTTGAAAAGTAGATAGACTCTTACCAGTCTCGCAAACAATCCAATGCTTTTCAATTGATAAAGATTCAAAATGTAGCGAAAAATGTTACAAACATGTACTGTCAGCCTGTTGTAAAGACAGTTGTTTTAATTTTTCTGTTTTTGTTTGTGGCCGAAATAGGAAAGCAACCATTCTAAAAAACCAAGAGTTGTCAAGGGATTGCTTCATTTTTTGAAAACAACATTGTAAGTTTTCGGAGTAGTGAATGGTTTGCAGATGAGTTGGCACCAAGGGGTGTGCACAAATGGAGATTCATCTGGTAACAAGGCTCTCTGCACTAGTGACCAGTTATTGATGACAAAGTTCTTTTCTGCCTGCCAACATCTGTATTTGGCTTCAATATAGTATGCTTACCTTTCTTGGAGGGGATAATGAGTATAAGACCTGGCAGGTCATGTTAAAATTGTACAAGACTTTGGTTCGGCCGTATTTAGAATATGGTGTACACTTCTGGTCGCCACATTACCAAAAGGATGTGGGCGCTTTGGAGAGGGTGCAGAGAAGGTTTGCGAGGATGTTGCCTAGTATGGAAGGTGCTAGCAATGAAGAGAGGTTGAGTAGGTTAGGATTGTTTTCATTAGAAAAAAGGAGATTGAGGGGGGAACCGGATTGAGATCTGCAAAATCATGAAGGGTATAGACTGGGTGGATAGAGATTAGCTTTTTCCCAGGGTGAGGGATTCAAATGACGAGAAGTCACGCATTCAAAGTGAGAGGTGAAAGGTTTAAGGGGATACACATGGAAAGTACTTTACATAGAGGGTGGTAGATGCCTGGAACGCATTGGTAACCGAGGTAGTAGAGGCAGGCATGGTAGATTCATTTAAGGTGTGTCTGGACAGATTGCAAGTATGTAAGGAGCAGAGGACTACAGATCCTAAGGAATTGGGTGATAGGTTTAGACAATGGATTTGGATCGGCTCAGGCTTGGAGGGCCGAAGGGCCTATTCCTGGGCTGTAAATTTTCTTTGTTCTTTGTTCAGATAGCTGAAGAGCTTGGCGCTGGGAACAAGATAGGGTGAAGCCATCAGATCTCTGGAAACTCAGGAGCTGTCTCTGTGCTCTGGAGAAGAAACAATGCTGTGGAAGAAAGGCAGTTTACTTTTCCTTCGGAAGTTGGTGTAACTAGTGACTTTTAATAAGTCAGGAATCTTTATATATGTGAACTAGCCACTTTGTGCCTCTTACAAATAAAACGAAAGCATTTAGAGAAGGGAGTCAAGAAACAGCATTCTGATCAGCTCAAGAATGATCTTATCAAATTTTATTCCATTGTGGGACTTGGGCGTCACTGGCTGGCCAGCATTGATACCCATCCCTATTTGCCCTTGAGAAGGTGGTGGTGAGCTGCCTTCTTGAATCGCTGCAGTCCACTTCCTGTGGGTTGACACACAATGCCGATAGGGAAGGAATTCCAGGATTTTGACCCAATGACTGTGAAGGAACGGCAGCATATTTCCAAGTCAGGGTGGTGAGTGGCTTGGAGGTGAACTCCTGCAAACAGGGACCACTAAACTGCCAGCACAATGTCCCCCTTTAATAACCATATTTTCCTTCCTGTCTGTGTCTGTCTCAAGTGTGTAGAGAGGGAATTTAAGGGTGTTACAGTTTTAACGAGTAACGTTATATATTGACCGTTCTTAATCAATTATCTGTACTTAGAATTTATTCATTTGTAATAAGTAGTAATTCTCGTTATATACAGAAATCTGATCCCTGCTTTCTGTCAAAAAAGATAGGTAATTAAAGAATTCTGTGCATTTTTAACTTTTATGAGGAGTCTGGGAACAGTAGGCCTCAATCTTTGGCTATCTTTGGGATGCAATTAATAGGATGATATTAATCATTAGGATGTGTTACTACACATCTAAGCAGTCACAAATTTCGGTGGTGCCTTATTACTTCAAGTGAAGATAGAGTCATACAGCACGGAAACTGACCCTTTGGTCCAATTCATCCATGCTGACCAAATTTCCTAAGCAAAACTAGTCTCATTTGCCCGGAAGGTTTGCATTTGGGACGGGTGACCATATCTCTCTAAACCTTTCCTACTCATATCTATCCAAATGTCTTTTAAATGTTAAAATCGATAAACTTAGTAAATTTATAGCAAAATGAAAAACGACGTTCCCATATATGACTGATGTTTCAGGCAGTCAGGAGATGATTGGAAGTGCTGTCAATAAGATGATCAACACCCTTAAGAATACACTCAAATTGGACCCATGGTAGTCAATCTGAGACTGTTCATGCATTCACAATGAGAAAGTCTATAGCCTTAAAACTTGTCCTTAAACATTTAAGACTCAGTTATAGAACATGTTTGCTGCACAGTAGAAAATGAACAGGACAGGAAGGGAGACGTCAGATCACACAAGGAGAATGTCAGGATGTGCAGAAGATAAAAACATCCGTTTTCTCCAAGTGATAACAGGATGCTCTAAGGCAATTAAGAACCTTTAAGAGCAATAGAGTGAGAGAACGTGAGCGCGAGCTATGGATTGAATGTTTTAAATTTGCTGTCTCTCTAACTAGTCAGATCTTAAGTCTTATTTAAATTTGAATCGCAACCCTGAAAGAAAGCATGTTTAATTTGAGACTAATAAATAATTTAAAATTTAACCTTACAGTAACATTTCAACCTCAGGTACAGACTAAATCTCTTAAGATAAAAAGCAAGAGTCTGCTCTTAGCTTAAAAATTATTCTAAATTTAACATCGAAGAGACAATCTGTGAGAGTGAAACTGGAAAATAGGAGCTTCACATAAAGGTCGGACTCGAGACCCGTGGGCCCACAAGGTCAGGTTATATCTTAATTGCTCTCTGTCTGCATCTTTGTGTGCTGCTTCCTCCACTTCACTCTCGGTACCCTGATGGAACCCTAAATGAGATTGCATTATGGGACTTCATGATGATTTTGAGTAACCATCGCTGATTACTAAGTGCAAACTCTGTAAAAGGTAATATTGATGAAGCTTTAACTTGCTGTTCTTACAGATCACGACTGCCCCACTGTCATTTCTAACTAGTCAGATCTTAAGTCTTATTTGAATCGCAACCCTGAAAGAAAGCATGTTTAATTTGAGACTAACAAATAATTTAAAATTAACCTCATGGTAACATTTCAGCCTTAGGTACAGAATGATTCTCTTCTTAAGATTAAAAGCAGGAGACTGCTCCTAGCTTAAAAATTATTCTAAGCTTAACAATCTGTCAGGAAGCCATTTTATGGTCAAAGCTTGCCCTCCTCGCTAAGAAGACAATTTGTAAAACAATGATATCTAACATGCGAATTGTGCAAGGTTATGTAATGACCTCTCCCACTTAGTTTAGACTGGTACTTCTTTATAATAGGAACTTATCTTGCCAACAGGCACCTGCTTGACTGGATCTGTTTTTCACACCTGATGTATGGCTAAGGGCCTGTAGGAGTGATCAGTTAAGTGCACACAGATCTGTCAATTAACATCTCTGCTTTACAAATTATTGCCTTTCTACTGTTGTTTGTATAATTAAGAACATGCAGTGTTTTTGTAAAGTTTTGTATAAAAGAAGCCTGTTTGTGACAGGAAAGAGTAGCTTACGAGGGCTTTTAAAGGAGGAGCTGGTACCCCCACTCTCCTTGGTTTTAGATCCTTAGCTAGCCTAGCTTCTAGATATCAGTGTTATGTCGCAATAGTGATGCTATTGGTAAATAAAGGGGAAGATTAAAATTAAATTAAACTGTAAAAGGATTTTATTCCAGACTACCAAAGAGTACAATCTCCAGGATGAACCAAGAGAGGCTCTCAAGTCTGAGTGCACAAGAGATTTCCTGGGCCGTCTCAAATCTGTACTTTAACAATTTGACACTGCTTGCAGGGCTCCAACAAGGTTTACATGTGAGTGAAACTGGAAAAGAGGAGCCTCACCTAAAAGGTCAGACTCAAGACCAATGGGTCCACAAGGTAAGGTTATACCTTGATTGCTCTCTGTCCACATCTTTGTGTGCTACTTCTCCTATTTCACTCCCACAGTACCCTGACGGAACTCTAAATGAGATTGTTTAATAGGTACTAAAAACAGAAGCTTGTGGGGTGGGAGTCCCCTGTAGAGCAGTAGTTTTGGGAAGGTTTAATGTAAATAGGATAAATATAGGTGCAACCCCAGATAAGATGGAGGACAAATGTCCCCTAACAGAAATGATAAGTCTGTATCCTAACTTTGAGAAACAATTAAGGAGAATATAAACTGCAGCTGCCCAACAGAATAAGGATTGGCCTCTAGGAAGCAATCATGATTTAAATCTACTCATTAAAGTTGAACAAGGGATTTGGGAAAAAAGGAAAGTAAGATGAAAGAAGCCATATCAGCGTGGAAAAAGGTAGCTAGAGAAAAATGGGAAAAATCCATGCAATCATCATGGAGACAAAGTTGTACTTTAACAGCAAGTCAACTGGAGATTAATTCTGTGACAAATAACTCACTTTCCAAAACCATCTGCAAGGCACAAATCAAGAGTGTGATGGAATACTTTCCACTAGCCTGAATGATTGCAGCTCCAACAACACTCAATAAACTTGACACCATCAGTGCTGGTTTGTCCTAAAGCAGCTCAACTGATTGCCATCATGTCTACAAACATCCACTCCCTGCACCGGTTGACCCTCAGTAATAGCAGTGTGTAACATTTACAAGGTGCACTGCAGAAATTCACAAATTTAGATACCACCTTCCAAACTCAAGACCACCACCATTGAGAAGGACGAGGAGAATATTTGGAAAGAGAGAAGATATGTGAACACCACCACTCGCATGTCCCACTCCAAGCCATTCCTTCATAGCCACTGGCACATAGAGTGCGGCCGTTCAACAAGGCAGTGAAAGGTGGGCAATCATTCGCTGGGCTAACACTTCGAGATTTTCCGAGCTTCTCCATCACCACTGCAGGTACACTCCTTGAATTACATGAATCCCACATACGCGAACTCTCTTTCCCCACTCCGCCGTCCGTTAGAACACAGATTTAAATCCGAACAGCCAGGGCCAAACACACATGCGCGGGAGCGGGTGCCGCTGGGCATGCGCAGCAGAAACACACAAAATTCGCTTTGGACCGGCCGAAACGTTGTCACTGATCCCGCTGTGAAGAGTAACAGTGTCGGGAATGTGAAGTATTTCTTCTTGTTTGAAGTAAACCAGTCAGATGATAGTTTGGTTTCGGTTTGGCAGTCGGGGAATGCTTCCAGTTACTGCTGGATGAAAATTATTTTATTGTTTGAACCGCGTCAGTGCAGTTGAACAATTGGATTCTGTTCCAGTTTTATTGACGTAACGTCGACCCCGGGTTCTGTACATGGCTACTGTTCACAACTCCTACTAGACACCTTTTGTAAGTACTTAATTCGCTGTCATTCTCCGTGCAATTCCATGCACTTCAAACTTCCCCTAATGTTACACGTTTTTTCTTTATTATTCGTGGTGCACTTGGATCCCACGCGCCAAACAAGAACCTAATTTCCTTAATCGCCAAGCCTTCTCTGGAAGTTGGATCCAACATTTATTTATGGCAAATGAATGGATTTTAAGTTATCATCATTTTTCGAAAGATGTCAAAAGGTTTCGGCCCTTCGATAATCTGTGCAAGATGCAAGGATGTATGTATGTCTGCGTATTGACTTAAAGAAGGAAACTGATTCTCCTGTTTTACAGCATTGTTGACATTGTTTCAAATTACCGAGATTTCTTCAGTAACTTTCTTTCGCAAGATGACGGATAGTCAGCTGCGGATGTGGTGTCTATGACTGAACCTGTGAGAAATTCCAGGAAAAGCTCAGCAGAACTCTGTTCTGGGGAAGGGCGCCCGGCCCTGAAACGTTAACTCTTAATTTCTCTCCACAGATGCTGCCAGACCTCCTGAGCTTTTCCAGTAATTTCTGTTTTCGTTTCTCACAGATTAGTCTCTTTTATTTTTTGTTTTTGGTTCTGATCTCCAGCATCCGCAGTTCTTTCGGTTTTTAATTTCTTTTGGAAAGGTTAATTGGCATTGTTGTAGGTTGTTGTATTCGGTATTGTCACGTTTTGTCAAACCACAGTGTTTTTTAATCGTTAAGGTGATGGACTCCGGTTATCATAGCCAATGTCACCACTTTTTTAAAATTTTCGACATCAGCTTGTGCTTCCTAGGTGAGAGAAGAAATGTTTCAGGCTTTCATGTCATTTGTTACAATGCACGGAATCCTGCTGATTTATTAGTGGTTTCGTTCTGATTATACTTGGATATATAACCGTCAGGCAATTCTTAGTTACTATGATTCAGAATTGATGCTAGTAGGACAATAACAGAGCCTTGAAATAACTGAGTAAGTCAAGTTCTACTTATTGACTGCTGTTTTTGTTATGGCAGAGCAGTCACAGCAGAGAAATAGGCCATTTGAACTGTTGCCTGTGCTAGTTGTCTGTAAAGACAGTCTGACTTGTCTCACTGTTTTGTAAAGGATCATCAAAACTTGTAATCTTATCATTTATACCTATATTTAGAAATCAAATGATCCTGAATGCCTTTTAACCTACACACTCAGGTGCCTCTGTTCCTTTAATGTGTTCTTTTAGCTTTTCTTGCCTTTTCTGTCTCTGTGCCAAAATAAACCACTTCTCTCACTTATATGACAAGTTTTGTCTGTCATGTGCTTGCCCATTTTATGAGCTGCTTATATCTTTTGAAAGTCCATAATCCTCCTCCCTGTTAAGTATATTTCTGAGTTTGTGTCATCTAAAATATTAACATTGTGCCTTGTAAACCAAAATTCAAGTCAATAATAAACATCAGGAAGAACTGCATACTGACCCACATGAATCTCACCACATCCCATTTGGAAAATGCATTCAGCACGACTGTTTCCTGACCTTAAGTTTTGCATTTGCTGTCTCATTATTTTAATTCAACTTTGCTGACTTGTTTACATTGTGACATTTTAGAAAATGCCTTTTAGAAGTTTTTGTACACCACTTCCTTCATCCAGTTCTTGTTATCTCAAAACAAAAAAAAATCAAGTTGGTCAGGACTTTTTTTTCCACTAGTGTAGAAAGTTGAGAGGCAATCTTATAGAAGTTTAAGAAATTGAGAGAGGTATTGGTAGGGTGAATTGTGGTGTCTTTTCCTAGGATGAGGGCATTCAAAACTAGGGGGCATATTTTTAGATTGAGATGAGAGATATTTAACAAAGACATTAGGAGCAAATGTTTTACAAAGAGGGAGTGGTTTGCCTGTGGAATGAACTTCCTGGGGAAGTGGTGGATCTGGACACAATTGCAACATTTAAAAGACATTTGGATAAGTTCATGAGTAGGAAAGGTTTGAGGGATATGGGCCAAATGCAGGGAGATGGGGCTAGTTTAGTTTAGGAACATGATCATTGTGGACTAGTTGGACTGAAGGGTCTGTTTCCATGCTGGATGACTTTTTAAACTGAGAATAAAAACAACAATGCTGGAAAACAACTGATCTGGCAGCAGCTGTGGAAAGAGAAAAGCAGAGTTCAGATTTTAGGTCTCCAATTTTCCTTCAATAGTTAAATTTAAGTTGTCTTTAACATATTTATGCTGGCTTTCTTTAATTATTCCACATCTTTCTGTATGATGATTTTGTTCAGATTATTGTATCTAAAAGCTTTCCCAACACAAGTTAAACTGACTAGCGAGTAGTTGCTAGGTTTATATTTATACCCCTTTTTAAACCAAGAGTGTAACATTAACAATTCAACTTTATTTTATTTGTGGGGATTGCTAACTAGACCAGCATTTATTGCACATCACTAATTGCCAGAGAGAAGTGCTGAAAGTACCTTGTATTGCTGTAGCCCTTGTGTAGGTAAATTGTTATAATGTTGTTAGGAAGTGAGTTACAGAATTTGACCCAAGGAATAGAGATATACTGTAACTCAAAGTCAGGATGTTAAGTGGCTCAGAATGGAACTTGTAGGTTGCTTTGTTTCCCTGTAGCTGCTGCATCATTTGTCCCTGCCCTCTGGCATCACCTTTTGTATCCAAAGGTTACAGATCTCCACACTTCCCACTCTTGCTTATTTTAGCATCTAATCTGAACTAGAGTAGTTTTAAGTACAACTGGTCTTTTCTGTATCTACTCCTTATGGCAACATGAGCACAACAGAGAATGCTGGAACTTTGACATAAAAACAGAAAATACTGAAATTACTCAGCTTCAGTAGAGAAGTTGAATTAACATTTCAGATCTGTGATCTGTCTACTCGTTTGTATTATTAATCTGACATTGTAATAAAACACCCTTTCTCAGTTTTGTCTTACTCTTGTTCTCTTTTGTTATCCATTGAGCTCTTGTTTAGTTCCCTTCCCTTTTTCTTGTGGGAATGTACACAGTCTGCACTTGAACTAAACTCTCTCGAAAGGCATTGTCCAATGTATGGTTTGCAAGTCAAATCTTTGATTCCAGTTTATCTGCCAGATCTATGTCCCTAATCTGAAATTTTCCCTTTTAATCATTCATTGCCCTTTTCCTAATCTAAAATTTAAGATCCTGTGATCACTGTTACTTGAATGTTCCTATACTGGAGGTATCTCCATTTGACCCACTTTTCCCAACACCAAACTAGCAAAACTAATTTCCTTGTTGGACAGAAATATACGTTCCATAAAGTTCTCCTTAGTTTGCTTCATAAATTGTTGCTCCTCTCAGCTGCACATTATTAACCCAGTCTGTATTAAGATAATTCAAGTCAGACATTAGTGAGGTCACTTTTGAAGAACTTTTGGATTTGAGTTATAAGCAGAGGTTGGATAGGCTGCACCTTCTTTCACCGCAACATAGGAGGTTGAGGGGTGACCTTATAAAGATTTACAAAATTATGAGGGGTATAGGTAAAGTGAATGGCAGGGGTCTTTTGCCAAGGGTGGCATTTCAAGACTACAGGGAATATTTGAGAGGGGAGAAATATTGAGAGGCAGTGTTTTTGAGAGTGGTTTGTGTGGAAAGAACTTCCAGAGGAAGTGGTGGATGTGGGTATAGTTCCAATGTTTAAGACATTTGGATAAGCACATGAATAAGTAGTGTTTGGAAGGATATGGGCCAAGTGCATGCAGGTGGGACTAGTTTAGGTTGGGATTATGGACAGTAAGCACTGGTTAGATTTTAGATTTAGGTTTTATTGTCACATATACTCAAGTATGAGCTCCAAAAGAAGTGTACTGTTGTCACCACACATTCTTAGGTACAGTATCTAGGTACATACTCTTAATTGCAGAAGTGGAAAAAGAAAGAAATAAGTTTAAAAAGTTTAGTACTACAGTCTTAGTATAAAAGCAGAAAAATAAAGTTTATAAGCCAAACATTAAATGCTGGGTCAAGACCCACAAACATTGAAAGACGTCTTTGCTCTTGTACTCTAATCCCTTTCTAACAAAAACTGACAAGTCTTCAAGATTGCTTGCAAGTTCTGCATTTTATTTTTTGTTTCATGTACAAGGATGTCCAGTTCCACTGAATGCAAACTTTGCATATTCAAAACAAATCTACTTTCAATGTTTCCTGCCAAATTTGATAACTTCATACTTTGGCACATTGGATAATATGACAAATGTAATACACTCAGTTGATCTGTTGATACTTTACCTTTCTCCTTATTTTGAATCAGAGTCCTAAAGATGTAGCTAAAGACAGAAGCAGATCCTTCGGTCCAACTCGTCCAGCCGACCAGAATATTCCAACCCAATCTTGTCCAACCTGCCAACACCTGGCCCATGTCCCTCCATACCCTCCCTATTCATATACACATTCAAATGCCTTGTAAATGTTGCAATTGTACTAGCCTCCACCTAGTAGCTCCGTTAATAGCTCATTTCATACATATACCACTCTCTGCATGAAAGAGTTGCCCTTTCTCCTTTACATCTTTCCCCTCTCACCCTAAGCTTATTCCCTCTCATTCTGGACTCCCCCAACCCCAGGGAAGAGATGCCCCTCATAATTTTATAAAACTTCTATAAAGGTCACCTATCAGCCTCTGATGATCCAGGGAATACAGTCCCAGCCTATTCAACCTCTCCCTATAGCTCAAATCCTCCAATCCTGGCAACATCCTTGTAAATCTTTTCTGAACCCTTTCAAGTTTCACAACATCTTTCCGATAGGAAGGAGACCAGAATTGCATGCAACATTCCAACAGTGATCTAACCAACATCCTGTATATCTACAACATGACCTCCCAACTCATGTACTTAATACTCTGACTGATAAATGAAAGCATACCAAACACCACCTTCACTATCTTATCTACCTGCAACTCTACTTTCAAGGAGCTGTGAAACTGCAGTCCAAGGTCTCTTTGTACAACAACACTCCCTAAGACCTTACCATTAAGTATAAGTCCTGCTAAGATTTGTTTTCCCAAAATGCAGCACCTCGCATTTATCTGAATTAAACTCCATCTGCCACTTCTCAGCCCATTGGCCCATCTGATCAAGATCTTGTTGTAATCTGAGATAACCTTCTTTGCAAACTTGAATAGGTTAAACTCAGACCTCTCATTTAAGTCATTGGTAAAGATTGTATATAGTTTGGGCCTAATTCATGATCTTTGTGGTATTTAATTGGTTGCAGCCTGCCAATATGAAATGCCTTTTTTATCCCTTCACTTTTCAGTCTAATAGCTAATCCTTAATTGATTTAATGTATTTTCCTATCCCGGAGTACAGTCTAAATATTTGTTCCCTCTTAATTATCTTTTTAATTATATCTTCAGAAAACTCTTAACAGATTTGTCAAATGATCTTTCCCTTTCAGAAATCCATGTTGACTGTGCTTAAACATATAATGATTTTCTGAGACTTTTCAATTATCATATTATAAATCTGTGGAAGTTCAAAAGATCATCTGTGATGTCAGGGAAGGGGAGGAATATTCACATTGGGATTGAAAATTGCACCAACATTATCCATAGTAGAGTATTGTACAGTTTTTCTCGTGATGCATGCTTTCTTTTAGTCTAGCTATGACACTTGCTGTGACAAAAAGAGGGAGAGTGATGCATGATGCATGATCTCTGGATTCTGTCAATTTCAAATGAAGTTGTAAGTTGATTTATTTAGAGTCATAGAGTCATAGAAATGAACAGCATGGAAACAGACCCTTCAGTCCAACCTGTCCATGCCAACCAGATATCTCAAACCAATCTAGCCCCACCTGCCAGCACCCGGCCCATATCCCTCCAAACCTTTCCTATTCATATAGCCATCCAAATGCCTCTTGTTATCCATTGAGCTCTTGTTTAGTTCCCTTCCCTTTTTCTTGTGGGAATGTACACAGTCTGCCGCCCACAAATGCCTCTTAAATGTTGCAATTGTACCAGCCTCCACCACTTCCTGTGGCAGCTCATTCCATACACCTACCACCCTCTGTGTGAAAACGTTGCTGTGTAAGTCTCTTTTATATCTTTCCCTGTCACCCGAAACCTATGCCCTCTAGTTCTGGCCTCCCCGACCCCAGTAAAAAGACTTTGCCTATTTACCCTATCCATACCCCTCATAATTTTGTAAACCTCTATAGGGTCACCCCTCAGCCTCCGCTGCAGGGAAAACAGCCCCAGCCTGTTCAGCCTCTCCCTATAGCTCCAATCCTCCAACCCTGGCAACATCCTTGTAAATCTTTTCTGAACCCTTTCAAGTTTCACAACATCTTTCTGATAGGAAGGAGACCAGAATTGCATGCAATATTCCAACGATGGCCTAACCAATGTCCTGTACAGGCGCAACATGACCTCCCAACTCCTGTACTCAATACTCTGACCAATAAAGGAAAGCATACCAAATACCTCCTTCACTATTCTATCTACCCGTGACTCCACTTTCAAGGGGCTATGAACCTGCACTTCAAGGTTTCTTTGTTCAGCAACACTCCCTAGGACCTTACCATTAAGTGTATAAGTCCTGCTAAGATTTGCTTTCCCAAAATGCAGCACATTGCATTTATCTGAATTAAACTCCATCTGTCACTTAGTCCATTGGCCCAACTGACCAAGAACCTGTTGTAATCTGAGGTAACCCTTTTCACTGTCGACTACACCTCTAATTTTGGTGTCATTTGCAAACTTACTAACTATACCTCTTATGCTCGCATCCAAATCATTTATGTAAATTGCAAAATGTAGAGGACCCAGCACCGATCCTTGTGGCACTCCACTGGTCACAGGTCTCCAGTCTGAAAAACAACCCTCCACCACCACCGTCTGTCTTCTACCTTTGAGCCAGTTCTGTATCCAAGTGGCTAGTTCTCCCTGTATTCCATGAGATCTAACCTTGCTAATCAGTCTCCCATGGGGAACCTTGTTGAACGCCTTACTGAAGTCCATATAGATCACATCTACCGCTCTGCCCTCATCAATCCTCTTTGTTACTTCAAAAAACTCAATCAAGTTTGTGAGACATGCACAGAACCATGCTGACTATTCCTAATCAGTCCTTGCCTTTCGAAATACATGTGCATCCTGTCCCTCAGGATTACCTCCAACACCTAGCCCACCACCGACGTCAGGCTCACTTGTCTCTAGTTCCCTGGCACCATGTTAGCCAACCTCCAGTCTTCGGGCACCACACCTGTGACTATCGATGATACAAATATCTCGGCAAGAGGCCTCGCAATCACTTCTCTAGCTTCCCACAGAGTTCTCGGGTACACCCGATCATGTCCTGGTGATTTATCCACCTTTAATCATTTCAAGACATCCAGCACTTCCTCCTCTGTAATATGGACACTTTGCAAGATGTCACCATCTATTTCCCTACAGTCTATATCTTCCATATCCTTTTCCTCAGTAAATACTGATGCACAATATTCATTTAGTATCGCCCCCATTTTCTACGGCTCCACACAAAGGCCGCATTGCCGATCTTTGAGGGTCCCTATTCTGTCCCTAGTTACCCTTTTCTCCTTAATGTATTTGTAAAAACTCTTTGGATTCTCCTTAATTCTATTTGCCAATTCTATCTCATGTCCCTTTTTGCCCTCCTGATTCCCCTCTTAAATATACTCCTACTTCCTATATACTCTTCTAAGGATTCACTCAATCTATCCTGTCTATAC
>NC_057713.1:19004365-19007514 GCF_004010195.1 Chiloscyllium plagiosum
CTTTTTCCTCACTATCTCCCTGGGTCCCACCCACCCACCTTACTAGTTTAAATTCTCCCGAGCAGCTCTAGCAAATCTCCCTGCCAGTATATTAGTCCCCTTCCAATTTAGGTGCAATCTGTCCTTCTTGAACAGGTCACTTCTACCCCAAAAGAGATTCCAATGATCCAAAAGTGTGAATCCTTCCCCCATACACCAGCTCCTCAGCCATGCATTCATCTGCTCTATCCTCCTATTCCTGCCCTCACTCTCGTAGCACTGGGAGTAATACAGATATTACTACTCTCGAGGACCTCCTTTTTAGATTTCTGCCTAACGTTCTGTAATCTCCCTTCAAAATCTCAACCTTTTCCCTTCCTATGTCGTTGGTTCCAATGTGAACAATGACCTCTTGCTGGCCCCTCTCCCCCGTGAGAACATTCTTCTCCCTCTCTGAGACATCATTGATCTTGGCACCAGGGAAGCAACACACCATTCTGCTTTTTCGCTGCTGGACACTGAAACGTCTGTCTGTACCTTGAACTAGAGACTCTCCTAACACAATTGATCTCTTGGAACCCGACGTACCCCTCGTTGCATTTGTGCCAATCTCAGTACGAGAAACTTGGCTGTTTGTTCCCCAGAGAATCCATCAATCCCTACATTTTCCAAAACAGCATACTTGTTTGAAATGGTATAGCCACAAAAGACTCCTGCACTAGCTGCCTACCTCTCTTACCTTTCCTGGAGTTAACCCTACCTCTCTTACCTTTCCTGGAGTTAACCCATCTATGTGACTGTATCTGAGACTTTCCCCCCCTTACTATAACTGGCATCCATCACATACTGTTGCTGTTGCAAATTCCTCATTGCTTCTAACTGTCTCGCCGATCGATCCATTCGATCTGATAAGATTCGCATCCAACAGCACTTATGGCAGAAATAATCTGCAGTAACCCTTAAACTCTCTTTAAACTCCCACATCTGACAAGAAGTGCATATCACTGTATTAAAGGCCATTTTTGCTCCTTTACAATCTACAGACCCAGGAACTAACACTGTCTTATTCCTCTACAAACACTGCCCCAGGTTAAATGAATATATATGGATTATATTTTAAGTTTAATCAAGAGACATATCTCCAAAAACTTATCAAGAAAGAACCTACTCTACTCACTACTGCAGATTCTCTGTAGGCCATACCTAAAACAACAACATTATTGCCATGTGTATGTAATTACAGTGAAAAGCTTTGTTTACAAGCAGTGCACATCCAGTGAAAAAAATCTTAGAGGCATAGCGGTTACATCGCACAGGGCATGTGCTAGGCAAGATCAACATTATTTGAAGTTAGAAAGTCCATTCATCAGTCTAGTAATGGCTGGGAGGACGCTAGTGTGTGTTCAAGCTTCTGTATCTTCTGCCTGACAGAAAGGTGTAGGTGAGCATTACCTTCATGCATTGGGTCTTCGATGTTGGCAGCCTTTCCGCAGCAGCGATCCATGTAAATGAAGTCCACGGATGGAAGGTTGGCTTCCATGATGGTCTGGATTGTGCACACAACTTTCTGCAATTTCTTATGGTCCTGGGCAGAGCAGTTGCCAGACCAGGCGCGCGCGCACACGCACACACTTTCCAAGGAGTATCTGTAAAAGTTGGTGAGGGTCCCAATGGATTTCCTGAGCCACCTTGTTGTGCCATCTTGACCATTGCATACACATGGAATTTGAGGAGTCTGGATTTTGGCATATTTTATTTCCCAGCTCATGCATGTTACCTGTTAATCTTAAAAATCTGAAATTGAACTTGATCAGTAGCATAATTTTCAGGCATATAATTGTACAACATATGCTGGAGCAATAGTATAAACATAACTGCATGGCTTTTGTGTTTATTTTGCTTAGATTAAAGAAGTAAAACTTTTCATATGTAGAAAAAATTACATTCATCACAGCTGTTGGGTAATAGAGTCATAAACATGTACAGCATGGAAACAGACCCTTCGGTCCAACCTGTCCATGCCGACCAGATATCCCAACCCAATCTAGCACCAGCCTCCACCACATCCTCTGGCAGCTCATTCCATACACATAACACCCTCTGCGTGAAAAAGTTGTCCCTTAGGCTCCTTTTATATCTTTCCCCTCTCACCCTAAACCTGTGCCCTCCAGTTCTGGATTCCCCGACTTTGTCTATTTATCCTATCCATATTATATATTTTAATAAAACTTGTATGATGTTTAAACTATCAGTGACAGATTGTCAAAGATGTTGAATAATATTCAGAAAACTACAAGTAAGGTTTTAATGTTCAACGTTTCCATCCAGTTTAACTCTCCAACTAAAGAGAAGACCAGGCAATCATGGCTGATGTCCTACCTAACGCAATATTGGAAATTTGTGTTGTTGTTGGAGCATCTGATGAAAAACTGAAGGAAACATGCCAGGTAAGTTTCTTTGTTTAAAAAGATCAAAGGATCCAGGGTCTAGATTAGAACATCAAAGCCCCTCTCTAACTATTAAGTTTACTTTTACTGTTAAGATGTTTACACTTGAGTTGCTCAGCTCCTTCTAGAGAACATAGAAACGTACAGAACAGGCCCTTTGGCCCACAATGTTGTGCCGAGGTTTAATCCTAATGTAAAAAATAATAACTTAACCTACGCACTCCTCAACTCACTGCTGTCCATGTGCATGTCCAGCAGTCGCTTAACTGTCCCTAATGACTTTGCTTCCACCACCACCACCACCACTGGCAACACATTCCATGCATTCACAACTCTCTGCTTAAAGAACCTACCTCTGACGTCTCCTCTATACCTTTCCCCTAATATCTTAAAACTATGACCCCTCGTACCCGTCAATCCTGCCCTGGGGAAAAGTCTCTGGCTATTGACTCTATCTATTCCTCTCATTACCTTGTATACCTCGATTAGGTCTCCTCTCTCCCTCCTTCTCTTCAGAGAGAAAAGTCCAAGTTTTTTCAACCTCTCTTCATAAGGCAAGCCCTCCAGTCCAGGCAGCATCCAGGTAAACCTTCTTTGCACCCTCTCCAAAGCCTCTGTATCTTTCCTATAGTAGGGCAACCAGAACTGGACACAATATTCCAAGTGTGGTCTCACCAGGGACTTGTAGAGCTGTAGCAAAACCTCACAGCTCTTAAACTCGAT
>NC_057713.1:19007783-19009154 GCF_004010195.1 Chiloscyllium plagiosum
AATCCAGATAGCCAAATCTCCCTGTATCCCATACTTCCTGACTTTATGAACGAGCCTACCATGGGGAACCTTATCAAATGCCTTGCAGAAGTCCATATGCACCACATCCACTGCTCGACCTTCATCGACCTGTCTTGTCACCTCCTCGAAGAACTTAATAAGATTTGTGAGGCATGATCTGCCCCTCACAAAGCCATGCTGACTGCCTTTAATCATGCAATGCTTTGCCAAATAGTCATAGATCCTATCCCTCAGAATTCTTTCCAAAACTTTGCTGACCACAGATGTAAGACTGACTGGTCTATAATTGCCAGGGATTTCCCTATTACCCTTGAAAAGAGGAATAACATTCACCTCCTTCCAATCCTCTGGTACGACTCCCGTGGAGAGTGAGGAGGCAAAGATCTTCGCCAGTGGCTTGGCAACCTCTTTTTTCGCTTCCCAGAGCAGCCAAGGATAAATCTGGTCTGTCCCTGAGGACTTAACAATCTTCATGTTTTCCAAAATTTCCAGCACACAAATAGAATTAAGGAGAATCCAAAGGGTTTTTACAAATACATTAAGGACAAAAGGGTAACTAGGGAGAGAATAGGGCCCCTCAAAGATCAGCAAGGCGGCCTTTGTGTGGAGCCACAGAAAATGGGGGAGATACTAAATGAATATTGTGCATCAGTATTTACTGAGGAAAAGGATATGGAAGATATAGACTGTAGGGAAATAGATGGTGACATCTTGCAAAATGTCCATATTACAGAGGAGGAAGTGCTGGATGTCATGAAATGGTTAAAGGTGGATAAATCCCCAGAACCTGATCCGGTGTACCCGAGAAATGTGGGAAGCTAGAGAAGTGATTGCGAGGTCTCTTGCTGAGATATTTGTATCATCGATAGTCACAGGTGTGGTGCCCGAAGACTGGAGGTTGGCAAACGTGGTGCCACTGTTTAAGAAGGGTGGGAAAGACAAGCAGGAAACTATACCCTGACCTCAGTGGTGGGCAAGTTGTTGGAGGTAATCCTGAGGGACAGGATGCACATGTATTTGGAAAGGCAAGGACTGTTTAGGGATAGTCAGCATGGCTTTGTGCGTGAGAAATCATGTCTCTCAAACTTGATTGAGTTTTTTGAAGAAGTAACAAAGAGGATTGATGAGGGCAGAGCAGTAGATATGATCTATATGGACTTCAGTAAGGCGTTTGACAAGGTTCCCCATGAGAGACTGATTAGCAAGGTTAGATCTCATGGAATACAGGGAGAACTAGCCATTTGGATACAGAACTGGCTCAAAGGTAGAAGACAGAGGGTGGTGGTGGGGGGTTGTTTTTCAGACTGGAGGCTTGTGACCAGTGGAGTGCCACAAGGATCGGTGCTGGGC
>NC_057713.1:19009569-19065587 GCF_004010195.1 Chiloscyllium plagiosum
GAGAGGCTGAACAGGCTGGGGCTGTTTTCCCTGGAGCATCGGAGGCTGAGGGGTGACCTTATAGAGGTTTACAAAATTATGAGGGGCATGGATAGGATAAATAGACACAGTCTTTTCACTGGGGTCGGGGAGTCCAGAACTAGAGGGCATAGGTTTAGAGTGAAAGGGGAAAGATATAAAAGAGACCTACAGTGCAACTTTTTCACGCAGAGGGTGATACGTGTATGGAATGAGCTACGAGAGGAAGTGGTGGAGGCTGGTACAATTGCAGTATTTAAGAGGCATCTGGATGGGTATACGAATATGAAGGGTTTGGAGGGATATGGGCCGGGTGCTGGCAGGTGGGGCTAGATTGGGTTGGGATATCTGGTCGGCATGGACAGGTTGGACCGAAGGGTCTGTTTACATGCTGTACATTTCTATGACTCTATGACATCAACTTTCTCAAGCCTGTATCCCAGCTCCTCATAGTTCTCATTCACAACGAGGTCCCTTTCCTCAGAGAAAATTGAAGCAAAATACTCATTTTGGGCTTCCCCTATCTGCTCAGACTGCACGCACAAGTTCCCTATGCTATCCTTGATCGGCACTACCTTCTCCCTGAACATTCTCTTATTCCTCACGCATGTGTAAAATGCCTTTGGGTTCTCCCTAATCCTATTTGCCAAGCCTTTTTTGTGACCCCCACCGGCGCTCCTCAGTCCATTTTTGACTCCTTTCTAGCAAGCCTGTAATCCTCTAAAGGTGTGCCAAATCCTTGCTTCCTCCACCTTATGTAAGCTGCCTTCTTCGTTTTGATGAGAAGCTCCTCTGTTCTCGTCATCCAAGGTTTCTTAATCTTACCCCTTCTTACCTGTCTCAGAGGAATAGATGCGTGCATCACTCGCAGCAACTGCTCCTTAAACAGTCTCTTGAATCATCTTTTTTTTATGCTCTTTTATTTCATCTAACACTGCTTCTTGGTGTGGTAATTGAGTACTCAAAATTTATTAACAAATGTATTTTTTCTCAATATTCCTGTTTAACCAGTTCATATTCACTACACCATATATTGATTGATTTTCTTCTTATCTGTCTGTGAGCTATGACACAGATCCATTACAGCCCAGCAGGGGATATTTTAGTCCATCCCAGCTTTCCAAAAGGGTCCTCAGGTATCCTAAATCCCTTTCTTTCCCGTAATTCTTCTTTAGTTAACGTAATTATCTGATTCCATTTTTGTTTGAAGCCCTTGAATTTGACACCTGTTTCCATCACACTCTAGTGCAGTCCATTCAATTATCATAGAATCCCTACAGTATGGAAGCAGGCCATTTGGACCATCAAGTCCACATTGACCCTCCAAAGATCATCCCATCGAAACCCATACCTCTTTCACCCTATCCCAACCCTGTGACACTGCATTTCCAATGGCTAGCCTGCACATCCCTGGACACTATGGGCAATTTAGCATGGCCGATCCACGAAATCAGTATCTCTTTGGACTGTGGGAGGAAACGAGCACCTGGAGAAAGCCCATGTAGATGCTGGGAGAACGTGCAAACTCCACACAGTTTGCACACAGCCTGAGGGTGGAATTAAACCCAGGTCCCAGGCACTATGAGGCAGCATTGAGCCACTCTGACACCCTCATTATGACTCATCCTTGAAAGATTTCCTTGTTTCATGTGTTCAACTTGTTGTTTTGCTATTTTCTAGATTTTATTCTCTGATTCTTGACTTTCACTGATTTCCCCCAATACGGTATCCAGACTCTTGTGAGATATTGTGTTATGAGATTCTTTTATTAAGTACAGGTACAATTTCTAACTTATTTAAAGTGTACAGGCCTAGTTTTTTTAAACTAACAATTACTCATTTAAAAGCCAAAAGGACTCATACTTCCTAATTATGCAAGCAGACCAGACATACACTCTTAGTCCCATCAGAAGTAGCAGCCAGCATTTAGAACGTTTTAACCCATCTCCTGTCCCAGGATAGAAGCCTTTCAACCTTTGTGTCCTATAGGTAACAAAATGGACACCATAGTCATGGAATTTTACTATATGTAAGAAATATGTATAAAGGGGCTGTTTGTAAGAACTGTATTTCAGGATTCTATTGCCATCTCGAACCTGTGCTGTGACTGCTGAATAAAAGAGGCTATTTTCACCACTCACTGACTCTGATTGTTATTTGAATATGATCCCACAACGAGGCGTAGTCAGGTTGGGGACACCATCTAAACTGACTAGTCACTGATAGTTCTTTGAGGGTAAGAAGCTTCCTTCTTAGAGTTGTGGTCTAGTCCCTGAATGCAATCCCGAACCTTTTGTGAGTTGGCTATTTTATTTTGAATTACCCACGTCTCAACCTAAGATTGGCTGATATAGTCCAGGGCAGGGAATTACCCACAGCAGGAAATTGCCCACGATGCATGAATTAGGGTTATAATAGTGACCCTGGGAATCTGCCTATGTGTCCAGAGGCAGGCCAGCCCTCCTGACATAATTGAGGATGAAATGCTGCGGCAGTTGCAGAATTACCTTGAGGTACAATTCTCATTAGGGAAGACTCTAACCTAAATTGGGCAAAAGTATAATATGCCCCAAGGACAGTGGAGCTGAAAATGTGTTGCTGGAAAAGCGCAGCAGGTCAGGCAGCATCCAAGGGGCAGGAGAATTGATGTTTCGGGGCATGAGCCCTTCTTCAGGAAGTTCCTGAAGAAGGGCTCATGTCCGAAACGTCGATTCTCCTACTCCTTGGATGCTGCCTGACCTGCTGCGCTTTTCCAGCAACACATTTTCAGCTCTGATCTCCAGCATCTGCAGTCCTCACTTTCTCTCCAAGGACAGTGGACCCTTGATGACATGAGACCGGTTTGGGGACCGAAAAATAAAGACAGAATTAAATGGCCCCTTCCATTAATGGGACAAATTTGCCAGGGAAGTGAAGTCCTGTCCCAATTAGCCCATGATCATGAAGAAACTCAATTTAAAGAGCAATTAAAAGTAGTGCATGAACAGCTGCAGAAAGAAAGATCCAAACAGGAAACAGCTCACCTTAAAAATCAGGAGCTTGAAAAAGAGAACAAGAAACTGAAGGATGTGTCAACAGTCCAGTTAGTTTCTTCACCGGGTTCCCAAGCCCACTCAGAATATGTACGTGACCATCCGAGACATCTAGGAAAGGATTTGGAAAATCAAAGCTGTTGTCCTTGGGAAACAGAGGGACTCTAGCAGTGAAAGCAATGAGGATTGTTTACCCCCGGCACCATTTTTATGACCCCTTAAAAGTAAGTAAAGATTGAAGAAATGGTCAGGCAGAGATTTAGAGGATGGCACTGAGGTGAATATTTCAGTACTATGGACTGAAATGCACACTGTGCATGGACCTGTGATCTCTGAGAATATGGACAGGTGCTCTAAATAAATTCTTCACCTGAAGAAGGGGCCAGTGAAGACATGGGAAGTCCCAGACTGATTGGGGGAAATATATATTCTCCATCCCTGGGACAGGGTACAAATTCTGAACATTATTGTAACTAAAAGAGAAGGATGCCTCCTCCATTAGACAGTCAAAAGTGCTTTTGAAGAGTATGAGCAGGAGCTGCAAGCTGGCTGGACAGCAATAAAACATTGGCACTGGGGTATAGATTGCATAAGACTGGGACAAAAGCTACAGCTTACTGTCAAAAACCCACAGAAGAAGTCCAATATGAGGAAAGGTTTAAGATGACAACCTGAAAAGAATATTCAGGAGTCCTAAATCTGCAGAATAATATGGGTTTTGAAGGTTGTAATTATGGCCTGCTGAAGTCTGCTTTTGTGGCTGGACTTATACTTGAGCTCACTAAAATGTTAAAGCTGACTAAACAGGATTGGGACCAGAAAGGGAATCATCACTATGAATTGGTTGACTGGGCCCAAATGGAGATTTGGGTGCCAAACTGTGAGCCCTACAGATAGAACAAATTAAACATATCCTCAGTAGCCCCAGGAAGACACAAGACCAATGTCCAGAGAAGAATCATTTCTGTGGGGAGGAAGGCCACTGGGCCAGGGGGTGCTGGCAAAGAGGAAGAGGGCGAAATCACCTAATAAGCAGTGAGGAAGAGAAGACCCTGGAAGCTGGGAGTAAGGTTAATCTCTGAAAACAGTTTAAAGAAACTAACCATCCAGCAGGAGCTGCTAAAGTTGACAAAAAAAGTGAAAGAGGGGAAAGTGAGGACTGCAGATGCTGGAGATCAGAGCTGAAAATGTGTTGCTGGAAAAGCGCAGCAGGTCAGGCAGCATCCAAGGAGTAGGAGAATCGACGTTTCGGGCATGAGCCCTTCTTCAGGAAGTTCCTGAAGAAGGGCTCATGCCCGAAACGTCAATTCTCCTGCTCCTTGGATGCTGCCTGACTTGCTGCCCTTTTCCAGCAGCACATTTTCAGCAAAAAACTGAAAGACCCCTCCCCATGCCCATCTATGCTCCTATTGGCTTTAAGCCAGCAGAGGGGAGGCGGATTGTGTATGAACATGAGGGTGGGTGACCTGGACATTGAGTGAGTGCCTTTTGGACACAGGAGCAGAATGGACCTGCTTACCCCAGACGTATGAGACCAAACTCCTGCTAGATAGGACTGTGAGAACAGCTTATGGAGCAGGACTGACAGGTTTGAAATCAAACAGACCAACTCATACACCTTGAACTCGACCCCCACGAGTTAGTAACTTTTATATAGGTAGGACCTGTCACCTAGCCGCTCCTCAAGATAGATATCCTCACCTAGCTGAATTCCTCTTTACATTTTTTTGATGGACTGGCAATGACTTCCATCAGAACCCTACAAAGCAAAAAATTAGAAGGTCGCCCCATCTGGACTAAAAACAAGGATGACTGCGGGTTGCTGAAAATGGAACTCGTGAATTTTTCAAGAGCATCACTAAAAAGGAAAAAGGGACTTTGATATAAACTGACAGTATCTCTAACAGCCTGGTGTGGCCTGTGCAAAAGGCAAGTGGGGAATGCATATTAACTACAGATCACAAGAAAACTGGATGGACTGTCAAGACATTCAGCCCTGTCATGATATCGGGAAACCTACCCACTGGAGCATCTGCACAGAAAACAGCATTACAGGTTCTGACTAAAGCCTACAGAACATCAGAGGATCAGTCTGCCAATTTTTACTCAGACTCCTGCTATGCTGCAGACTGTCACCTTTATTGTCTTGCTGTCAGGTACTGACCAATTCTGTAAGTTCTGCTTCCCAATTGGTAACGGGTGCCCTGAAAGACCCGCTGGAGGGAGCTCACGATACTGTACCAGGCAAATGGGCTCTTGTGAAAACGACCCACAAAAAAACCCTTAGATGCGAAATGACAAGGATCATACCAGCACCATCAACATCCGAGGAAAGGAGGCTTGGATTCATGCCTCCCATATCAAGCGGGCATCTCACCATACATGGGACCGGAGACTGACTGACCACCATGATGTCTGTTATTGTTATTCTAACTGTCTATGTTTTCTTTTCGTAAAGTGTAGATGCCAAACGGTTCTCTGATAAGAATCGTGTGGTTTGCTTTGAAAGGTCTCGGTAGAATCAAAAGGGGGGACTATGAGATTATTTTTATTCAGTAAGGTACAATTTCTAACTTTCTTAGAGCATATAGACCTAATATTTTTACTACAATTGCTAACTTAAGACAAACACCTCCTAATTATTGTAAACAGACTGGACAGACACTTGTAATCCCATCAGAAGTAGCAGTCAGTATTTAGCATGTTTTAACCCATCTCCTATCTCCGGGACAGAAGTCCTTCAAACCTTTTGTGTACTGTAGAAAAAAACAAAGTACCATAGTAATGGAATTTTAATATATATAAGAACTGTGTATAAAAGAGCTCTTGTAAGAACTGTATTTCGGGATTCTATTGCCAACTCCAACTTGTGCTGTGACTGCTGAATAAGAAACTGTTTTCACCACTCTGATTCCGGTCCTTATTTGAACACAATCTCCCACACTTCATGATTTTGAATACCCTCTAACAAATCTTTCAACCTCTGCAAAAAGAACAGCCCCAGCTTTACCTGTGAATCCACATAACTGAAGTTTCTCATCCCTGAAACCATTCATGTAACTTTTTTTTTTTTACTTCTTTTCCTGTACTTTTTCATTCTTCCTAAAGTGTTGTGCTCTGAATTGGACATAATTTTTGCTAGACCAGTATGGCATAGAGATTCAACACTTCTTCTTTTATCACCTGTATAGCCTGACTGGCTCTGTTTTTCCAGCAACACACTCTTCGACTCTAGCCCAGCATCAAGTTGACCGTATTAGCAGTTTTTTCCATCTATCGCCTTTAAGGATTGCATTCACATCTTCCCAGATCCATCTATTTCTGCAGTGGAATTGTATCCTTTATATTGCCCTTTCACTTTGTTCTTACCAAAATATATCTCAAAACTCTTTTCAGTATTAAATTTAATCCACTAGCTCATTTACATCCTTTTGATTTCTTGTCATTATCTTCCTCGTGGTACACAATACTTTCAGTTTTGGTATCATATGCATATTTTGAAATTGTGCTGTGCACCCTCAAGTGTAAGCCATCAATATGGATCAAATGAATGAGAGCCATATTGACCGCTAGGAAATCTCACTGTAGATTCTGTGACCTGGTCCAAAATAAACATGCATTACTACTCTATTTCCTGTTACTCAAAAACTTCATATCAGTACATATACTGACTTCCTCAATCTTGCTGACAAGCCTGTTTTTGGTGATACTTTATTGATTTGGCTTTTGGAAGTCCAAGTGTACTAAATGGATTGCATTGTCCTTATCAATGCTCTCTTACTGTATTATGCACATTCTGAATCTCTTGCTCTCAAAGTTTCCCTCTCTCCTTGAATTGTCAGATTATATAGAACATAGAACAATAGAGCACAGAACAGGCCCTTCGGCCCTCGATGTTGCACCATCCCGTGAACTATTCTCAGCTCGACCCCTACACTATCCCAAAATCATCCACGTGCTTATCTAAGGATTGTTTAAATCTCCCTAATGTGGCTGAGTTGACTACATTAGCAGGTAGGGCATTCCACACCCTTACCACTCTCTGCGTAAAGAACCTGCCTCTGACATCTGTCTTAAATCTATCACCCCTCAGGTCAGGTGAATTGGCCATGCTAAATTTCCCATAGTGTTAGGTAAGGGGTAAATGTAGGGGTATGGGTGGGTTGCGCTTCGGCGGGTCGGTGTGGACTTGTTGGGCCGAAGGGCCTGTTTCCATGCTGTAATGTAATGTAATGTAATGTAATGTAATGTAATCTAATCCTCTGATCATCTTGTATGTCTCTATCAAATCCCCTCTTAGCCGCCTTCTTGCCAATGAGAACAGGTTAAGTCTCTCAGCCTTTCCTCATAAGACCTTCCCTCCAGACTAGGCAACACCCTGGTAAATCTCCTCTGCACCTTTTCCAATGTTTCCACATCCTTCCCGAAATATGGGGACCAGAGCTGTACACAATATTCCAAGTGTGGCTGCACTAGCATTTTGTATAGTTGCAGCATGATATTGCGGCTCCGGAACTCAATCCCTCTATGAATGAAACCTAACACACTGTAAGCCTTCTTAACAGCACTATCCACCTGCGTGGCAACTTTCAGGGATCTATGCACATGGACTCCAAAATCCCTCTGCACATCCACACTACCAAGAATCTTTCCATCGACCCAGTACTCTGCCTTCCTGTTATTCTTCGCAAAGTGCATCACCTCACATTTAGCTGCATTGAACTCCATTTTCCACCTCTCAGCCCAATTCTGCAGTTTATCCAATTTCCCCTGCAACCTATCCACTACTCCACCGACTTTAGTGTCATCTGCAAATTTACTAATCCATCCACCTATGCCTGCGTCTAAGTCATTTATGAAAATGACAAGCAGTTGTGGTCCCAAAACAGATCCTTGTGGCACACCAGGTTGAATATTTTCCATCAACTGCCACTCGCTACCTTCTTTTAGAAAGCCAGTTTCTAATCCAAACTGCTAAGTCACCCACAATTCCATGCCTCTGCATTTTCTCCAACATCCTACCATGTGGAACCTTATCAAAGGCTTTACTGAAGTCCATGTATACCACGTCAACTGCCCTACCCTTATCTACATGCTTGGTTACCTTCTCAAAAAACTCAATGAGGTAACTTGATGAAACCATGTTGACTATGATCAATGTAATTTTTCAGAGTTTATCATCAATTGGAGGTACTTGTAGATACCATTACAAAGTATAAATTTAAGCAGTTACTTTACTTGTTTAATGTTAGAAGTGGTCCTAATGCAAGATAAGCTAAATTTTTGAATAATGCAGCATTGGTTTGTCTTTTTCCTTATAGGCAGTCCAAAAAGATGTTGCTCAGTTACATACTTGTCTTAGCCCAGAGGTTCGCTCAGCTCATGTTCCTCCATTTATTACTCGAGACATCCCCCACTGTGGTCACATTGCTCCAAGTTTTACTAGAACTCCAAGACACCGCTCGTTCAGGAGGAAAAAGGATTTTAAGCATGCAACATCCGGCATAAGCAGTACAAATGCAGGTCACAAAGAGCCACAGACTGAAGAAATTAGCATTCCAAATAATATAGATCTCCAAGGACTGCCTCAATTATGTTTCCCAGGTATTTTGTTTATATTTGAAAATTAATCATTTTACCCCTTTCCACATCCTACCTTGAAACCACTTTATACTAAATATGGCCATACATTTTTCAATTTTCCATTAGTTTTGTGGTGAATTCCCAATTCAGCAGAGTTATGTGCTAAGTTTGGATTATGTACGATTATGTGTACATACAGGGAGATAGGTACTTAATCAGGTTGGTCCCGGACTTGGAACTTTGAAAACATGGGTTGGATGAAAGTCCTGTGATGCTTCCCAAAATGGGATTTGATGAGGGAATCTAAAATTGGGTCCGATTAAAATGCACAGATGTCAGTCTTTCAATTTTAATCAACTTAATTGGGAATTAATGGAAATTATAAAGCTTTACAATCAAATCTGGAGTTCAGCAAAACTGTCATTGCTGCTTTGTCTTAAGGTTTTGTATCAAATCTGAATCAATTGGCATAAAAATATGATGATCGCAGGCATGGATGCTTGCAGATCTAGGCATCTTTCTGTAGGGAGTCTTCTGCTTGGATCTGCTTCATTGCTGAATATCTGAAACCAATTTGACATAGCACTGGGATCTAGGGTAAGGTGTCACGTTGCCTTCACTCTTAATACAGTTTTCTGAAGGTGCTTGAAATATGGCTTGGAGTGTGGTAAGAATGTAATGAACCTAGTTACTGGTGTTGTTCTGTTATGACTCTAATACCTTGTCAGTAGAATTTGCAAACAAAAATATAGCTGGGCTCTTGATGAAGCGACCCTCCCAGTCCTTCATGAATTATCAGAGGTGGAAGAGACTGTTGCCTATTTCCTTTGGTATTTTGTATCCACCAATAACATCTGGAAAACACTCCCTAATGAGGAATTTGTGCTAATCCCAGTAATGCTGCAAAGAAAAACATCAAGTACTGCTAACACGGCATCAATTTCGTAAAAGATGATCTTTGATCTGAAACATGTCACTCTTCCACTGCAAGGAGCTATCCATGACCAAGTGTTGCAAGCTGACAAGACAATGCTGAGGAAGTGCACTTAAACTTGTTGCTACTACAAAATGCTTAATTGGGATGATGATAATAGTCAATGTGCACAAACTTGTGAAGGGCATAGAGAGGCATATTGGGAATAAATTTGTTCCCTTTAGAGTGGGGTCAGTTACCAGCACCATAGATTTAAGTAATTAAATTTAATTATAAATCAAATATTTATTTAAGCTAAGGGGCAGAAGGTTTGGAGGGGATTTAAGAATTTCTTTTCACCTGGTGTGTGATGAATACCTGCTGCCTGAAAGATGGTAGAGCTGGGACCATCACAATATTTAAGAAGTATTTAAATGGACATTTGAACTGCTATATGTGACAGACCTTCTCCTTTTAACAAGGTTATGCTGTCCTTGTTTTTTTCAGAGAGGTTGTAAACGACAAAGGTTCTGAAAAGTCAGAGTTGGGGATGGGTTTTAGAACCAATTTGATAATAGCTAACAGATACTACCTCAGACAGAGGCTTTCAAGTTAAAAAAAACCTGTATAATGAAAGGGGAGTGGCCAGTTCTCTCAGCTCAGCTATTAGATTAGATTCCTACAGTATGGAAACAGGCCCTTTGGCCCAACAAATCCACACTAACCCTCCGAAGAGCAACCCACCCAGACCCATTTCCCTGCATTTACCCCTGACGAATGCACCTGACACTAAGGGCAATTTAGCATGGCCAATTCACTTAACCTGCACATCTTTGGACTGTGGGAGGAAACCGGAGCACCCGGAGGAAACACATGCAGACACTGGGAGAATGTGCAAACCCCACACAGACAGTTGCCCGAGGCAGGAATTGAACTTTGGTCCTGGCGCTGTGAGGCAGTAGTGCTAACCACTGAGCCACCGTGCCGCCCTGGTTTGGTTTTAATGCAGCAGCGGGTGCGTGAAGAAAGGCTGCTGGACCCTCTCCCTCGCTGGCTTCTCTCCTGTAAGAACTTGTTTGATTTCTCCTTTTGTGCCAAGGACTGTTCATGGGGAATGTTGCAAGTATTTTGGAACAGTGTCATTCAGTTGGGATAGTCTGTTGGGTTTTCGGGTGGGATAAGTTATTCTGTATTCTGTTTTGTGTTTCATTCAATAATCTTGTAAATAAATTCTGTTTTGTTTAAAACTAAGTAGTTTGACCAACTGATTCTCTCCTGGAATATCCACTGTACATCTGCTTAAATCAAATAGCAAAGTTAGGGTCTGGGCTACTTTCTTTAAATGTTTTGAGGAGTGTGGCCTGGTCCATAATATCTAGAATATATGTTATGGGCCATGTGCAGTGAAATGGCCAGGATAGGCTGAAGGTTTTCTTCTCATGCCGTAATATTTTAATTCTATACTCCTATAATCCTCATTTTTCTTTTTAGGCTTAATTTTATCTTGCAGAGTTACAAATCACACAACAGCAGGTTATAGTCCCAACAGGTTTAATTGGAAGCACTAGCTTTTGGAACGCTGCTCCTTCATCAGGTGGTTGTGGAGTGCTTGATTGTACGATCCAGAATTTATAGCAAAAATTATAGTGTGATGTAACTGAAATTATACATTGAAAAATACCTTGATTGTTTGTTAAGTTTCTCATCTGTTAGAATGACCATGATTTTCACTTCTTTTATATGTAAATCACCAACTTTTTAAAAAAAAGTTACATTCTCAGGGGAACCAGATTGCACACAGTGTTCCAAAATTAGCCTAACCAATGTCCTGTACAGTCACAACATGACCTGCCAACTCCTATACCTGCTCTGACCAATAAAGAAAAACATATCAAACACCTTTTCAGTATCCTAGCTATGACTCTGCTTTCAAGGAACTATGAACCTGCACTCCAAAGCCTCTTTGTTCAACAACACTTACCATTAAGTACACAAGTCCTGCCCTGATTTGCCTTTCCAAAATGCAATACCTTACATTTATCTAAATTAAACTCCATCAGCCACTCCTTGGCCTTTTGTACTCTGAGGTAACCTTTGCTGTCCACTACACCTCAAATTTTGGTGTCATCTGCAAACTTACTAACTATACCTCCTATGCTCACATCCAAATCATTGATAGAAATGATGAAAAACAGTGGACCCAGCATCAATCCTTGTGGCACACCACTGGACACAGGCCTCCAGTCTGAAAGGCAACCCTTCAGCATCACACTATGTCTTCTACCTTCTCGTCAGTTCTGTATCCAAATGGCTAGTTCTCATGTGATCTAACCTTGCTAACCTTGGTTTAGATTAGAGTGGTGCTGGAAAAGCACAGCAGGTTAGGCAGCATCTGAGGAGCAGGAAAATTGACATTTCGGGCAAAAGCCCTTCATCAGGAATTGGCCTTTTGTCTCATCAGGAACCTTGTTGAATACCTTACTGAGGTCCATATAGGTCACGTCCACCACTTTGTCCTCATCAATCCTCTTTGTTACTTGTTCCAAAAAAATCAATCAAGTTAGTGAGACATAATTTCCCATGCACAAAGCCATGCTGACTACCCCTAATCAGACCTTGCCTTTCCAAATGCATGTAAATCTTCTCCCTTAGGATTCCCTCCAACAACTTGCCCACCACTGTTGTCAGGCTCACTGGTCTATAGTTCCCTGTCTTTTCCTTACCTCCTTTCTTAAATAGTGCCACCACATTTGCTAACCTCCAGTCTTCCAACACCTCACTTATGACTATCAATGAGACAAATATCTCAGCAAGAGGCCCAGCAATCACTTCCCTAGCTTTCCTAGAGTTCTAGGGCACCTGATAAAGTCCTGGGGATTTATCCACCTTTGTGCATCTTACGACATCAAGCACCACCAACTGTATGTAATATGGGCATACTTTAAGATGTCACTATCTATTTTTCCACATTCTATATCTTCCATGTCCTTCTCCACAGTTAACAGTAATGCAAAATTGTTTAGTATCTTCTTGCATCTCCTGTGTTTCCACACATAGGCTGCCTTGCTGATCTTTGAGGGAACGTTTTGTCTCCCTAGTCACCATTTTGTCCTTAATATATTTATAAAATTCCTTTGGATTCTGCTTAACCCTATTTGCCAAAACTATCACGTGCTTCTTGTTGCCCTCCTGATTTCCCTCTGCCTTTATACTCTTTAAAAGATTCACTCAACCTCTACTGTCTATACCTGACGTATGCTTTCTTCTTTTTCTTGACCAAACCTCAATTTCTCTCGTCATCCAGTGTTCCCTGCACCTTGTCTTTCACCCGAACAGGAAAATACTGTCTGTGTCCTCTCGATACCTTATTTTTGAAGCCATCCCTTTTGCCTGTGAACATTCTATCCCAATCACCTTTTGAAAGTTCTTGCCTAATACTGCCAAAATTTAGCCTTCCTTCAATTTAGAACTTTAACTGAAGATATGAGGAGGAACTTTTTTCTCTCACTTTTGTCATGAGTCTTTGGAATTCCTTTTCACAAATAAGGAGGTGGTGGTGAGGTCATTGAGTACTTTTAAAGTGAGGGTAGAGGTATATAGATTCCTGACTAATAAGAGCTTGGTGATTATCGGAGGCAGGCATGAATGCTGATTTGTGGTTACCAATAGATCAGTGTGATCTTATTGAATGATATAGCAGGCTGGAAGAGCTGAAGAGATGCTTTCTTCTAATTCATATGTTTGTGCACCCATGTGATTTGACATTGAAGTTAAATAATAGACAGCATTTATAATATATCTCTGAAGATTGAGCTCCTGTTAATTGGACAAGAAGGTGTGGAGTAGAGATCTTTGTTACTTTCCTACTTTCCCAGCATTTAACCAGACAGAGATGGGAAGACTTCATTGGGCTCAAAATACAATCCTGCAGTTTGGGCCTTCTGCAGTACCAGTAGTAGACACAACTTGAATTCAAATTTAAATTTCTCTTGATGGACATATTTGAAATCTGTGTTTCACTTTTAAAGAAAATAGGTGGGCATGGATCACCTTTTTAGAACATCAATTATGTCAACATACTGGTTATGTCAATAAAAGTTTGGGCCCAAAGTGTCAACACAAATAAGTCAGAGTGTATCTTCTTGAAAAATTATGAAGACTAAAATTGTGTATAGTATCCCAGATGTGATCTCAGTAATGGCCCATAATACTGCAACAAAACTTTGCTCCCTTCTACCCCATTCACCTTGCAACAAATACCATTTGATTTGCCTTCCCAAATTTCCCAGTCGCATGCTGCTGTAAGCTGTAACATAATGTAATTCTGGTGAAATTTTTGGTACAATGTTATGTACAACATTAATAATTGGCTGTTCTCTACAATTTTGTTTATTCATTTACAGGAGAACTGCAAATAGAAACTGAACCAAAAGAGGATCACTATCACTTCTTGGTGTTCACAGATGTTTTTGGAGCAAGAACCTATGGTGTGGTGGTGCAGTTTTATAGGCCTATTCAGGTATGTAAATTATGCACCAGTAATTAACTTGAAAAATAATGTACAGATTTGAACCTGGAGGTTTCCACAGAAAATGTTTATCTTCTCCAATTTATCCGAACTAGGCTGTTGCCAGTTAATGTACTGAGTTGTTGCCAGTGATTTTTCTAAAACTAAGGTGCAAAATGGTACGTTCCTTTGGCCTAATCATCTGATACAGGTCAGGAACTGATAATTATTCCATGAATAAATGTGTGCTAGTCAGTGCACAAATCACTTGCATATCAATGTAAAGATTTCTAACAATGTAAAGGGTACCTATGAGAGCTTTCCCCATTTGATATTCGGTGACCTTTTGTGATGGAATTGAAAACTGAATTTTACATATTGTGACATGAAGTATTAGCTCAGCTGTGTAGTTTTTAAATAGGTAAACGTAAAATTACTGTAGCCAGAGGGTTGCTCTCTCATTAGAGAAATGACTGGTGGTGACTTGAGCATGAGGATCACTAACTAATAAGGCACCATTGAGTAGGTGGGACCTTCATGATGACTTTAGCCAGTTGCATTGCCAACTGAGCTAACCAATCACTGTCAACTCCTTCTGGCTGAAAACTATTTTCCCTTGTGTCCTGTTATGAAACAGTCCAAACCCTCACAAAACGTGTCAAGGAGATAGCCTAGACCCTAACTTTTTTTTTATTTTAAAGGCAAGTGCCAGACATTGTGTTCCAGAAGCAATTTGTTTGGTTAAACAACCAGTCTTGAAGCAAAACACACTTTTATTCCTACACTATAGTTAAAATACAGACAAAATAAAAATAAAAGAATTGGCTCAACTATAACTCTATCAAAAGACTTAACAAAATTGCTAACTACTGATTAACTGTTCCAATATAGTAACATTCCATAAGGACATCGTTGGCAAAGGCAAATTTAGTAAAATAGATTGTCTCACATGCAATTCGATCAGAAGGAAGAGAACACAAGCTTTTAACTGTACCAAAGAGAGAGATGTAGCTGCTTCTATTGTTCCAAGCTTTTTAAAAAAGAAATCCAAGGCCTCGCAACGTGTTTATTTTATTTGCTTGAAGCTATCTCAACCTCTCTTCATTTTTTAGAAGAAGGACAATGTTCACCTCTTAAAGCAATAGTATCATCACAGTCCCTTCTAATTTTTCTACCCATCACCTTAAATCTGTGTCCCCTAAGACAGCTGTCCAATTTTGTTAGAAGTAAGTGACTGACCACTGTATTTTCAGTATGCCTCACTTGCTAATTCCTTACTTTTCTACTTTGTTTTCTGGGAATCTTTCAGAATTTCTGTTGAGCTGTAATTTTACTTCATTAGAGTAGTAGTTTGATATGTTTGGTGCATTAACAGTAGTTCCATTTATTATCTTCCTCTCTTGAAACATCTTCTTCTTTTATCCATCCATCCCTTATCTTTTTCCTTCAAATTAGCTATTCTTTTTCACTGCCTAATATCTTGACTATTGAATCCAACATTTATCTTTTTTTTGAAGAAATGATCAGTCTGCACTCTAAGTTTATTGTGTGCCTGATGGATCTTTTTCCTTTTACTTATTTAAGTAAGATCTACCTCACTGGAAAGTGGCTATAGCGTTTACAAATTAGCTTTGGAAAAATCTGAATGGCTTGCATAGAAAATATAAAGTTCAATCAATACCATTTTGAGTAATGTGATTTTGCTTCTGTTCACAGGAAGGAAACAGTTTTCAGAATGGGCAAGCACATTGGGATGCAGCTGTGCAAAAGTCTAGGATGTCTTTATATGCTCCTTTCAGTATTTGTGTGATATCTAAATTTCCTTACTTTACAGCCTTTAAGGATTCTCTCTCCTGGTAAGCACTAGCATATGATTGTGTTTTTGTAACTGTAGTGCAGCTTGTTAATGGTTAACTGCTACTGTTGAGCATCTGTGGTAGTGGATGGCTTGAGTGTTGATGATGTGGTGCTAATGAAACAGGTTGCTTCATCCTGGATGATGTTGAACTTCTGGAATGTTCTTGGAGCTGCATTCATTCTGGTAAGTTTAAAGTATTCCATCACACTTCTGAATTGTGTCTCGTAAATAGTGAAGGACTTATGCCTGAAACGTCGATTCTCCTGCTCCTTGGATGCTGCCTGACCTGCTGTGCTTTTCCAGCACCACACTCTTGACTCTGAACTCCAGCATTTGCAGTCCCCACTTCCTCCTAGTGAACAGACATTGCAGAGTCTAAAAGTGAGTTCAGTGCCGGAGAACTCCTGACCTGTTATTTTAGTCACAATATAGTATTTATTTGCTGGTCCAGTTAAAGTTGTGGTCAATTGCCCTAAGATGTTAATTGTGGGAGATTCAGTGATTGTGAATCTCCAGGCGCAATGCTTAAATTCCATCTCATTTGAGATGGTCATTTCCTGGCACTTGTATTGCATGCAAAATATTTGCCACTTGTCAGCCTGCTGATTATCCAGGTCTTGCTCCATATGAACATATACTGTTTCTGAGGAGTCGTGAATGTTCCAATCATCAGCAAACTTCTGACCTTGTGATGGAGGGAACGTCATTGATGAGGCAACTGAGAATGCTTGAGCTTAAGGCCTGTTAGTTTACTTTGTGCTATGCAATGGCAGTTACTTCCCTTGCATGCATGTAAGACAGCTGGAACTTGACCAAGCAAAGACATTAAATAGCTGCAGCAGGTTTGTCAGGATCTTCTCATGGATTGGCATTGAAATATTTTATTATGAAGTAGTTTTCTATTCAAAAGAAATTGTTCAGCTCTGTTTCTTTTTTCTAACAAAGTTATTACTTAGCAATATGTATTTTGCTTGATTATGAATTTGATCTTGTATAGTATGAGTTAAGGTCTTGGTGAAGTCTTCCCCAGGTTTGAATGAGGTGGGCTATGGCGAGAAATTTGGAAGAATTGTTGGGATGTTGAGTGCTCATTTCTTGAAGTTGAGACCAGCAAGCTGCATTTTCCAGTGGCGTTCTGGGAGTTGAGATGAGTTTCTTGCCAGTAAGTGGTGAAGAACCTATTACTGGGCAATATTGTTCATGAGCACCCTCAGTAATACATAACTTTATTTAAAGTCAGGTTCCTATTTTAGCATATATTGGATTGAGACTAGACACTAAGAATTCCTGACATGAACATCAGAATGAATACTTGATGACTCTAGATCACAGCTTGCTTTTCCGGACTGCTTTATTAAACACCTGGCATCAACATCTTGAGGCAAACTCAATGGGCAGTTTCCCATCGTACACTCATGGCTCTTGTATAATTATGACATATATGCTTCTGAACTTCTTAGATGCACTTTTGAATACATGTTGCCATGCTGTTAGAAGGACAGTTTGCATGTAGGGACAGATGTTCAGCTTGTGGATTTGACTAGATGCATCTCAGAACTGCTTGCTTGCTGTCCTAGCAGACACTCATTTAAACCCTTCCTGGGTACTTACAGCCTCCTGCCTTGCTTTGTCATTGCCTTGGTCCCTCAGCCAGAGCTTAAAGGCTTGCCTTGCTGTTCAGTGCAGACAGAAAGCCAGGAAATTTTTAATGCTTGTTAGTAATCATCTGTCAAGGGTGTGACAGCACAATGCTATGGCAGTCTCATACATATTAACAGGAAAAGACAGCATAGATAAAAATAAACTACTTACATTGGAGATTGTAAAACTAGTGGGCATAATTTCAAAATTAAGGCCAGACCACTCAGGAATGATGTTAGGAAGTACTGCTACATACAGAAAGGGTGGTAGAGGTTTGTAACTCTCCCACAAACAGCTAGATTAGCTGTTAATTTTAAATCTGAGATAAATGTTTGTTAAGCAAAAGATATGGGCCAAAGGCAGGTATGTGGAGTTAGACCACAGGTCAACCATGATCTTATTGAATAGCATAACAAGCTTGAGGAGCTGAATGGCCCACTCCTGTTTTTATGTTCCTATGTACCTGCTGCATGTGCCACCTGTTTGCATGGCAAACATGCTCCATGCACTTCAACCAAATGACAGTTTCACAGAGTAGAAGGGTAGTTGTCCTCAGTCGATTCAAGAATATCTGCTGTCCCTTAGGGGAGTCCCAGTACAGTCAGTCAAGGGCAACATATACTATCAGTCAGGGTTAGGGGCACCATCTCACTATTGTCTGGCCATAGACGCATGCATGCATGCGTGTGTGTGTGTGTACCGTGAGGGGCCTCCTTAAGATGGGCTGTCCACCTTAAGGAGATTGAGCACATTGAGCAGGAAGAACCGCGCCTTCAGCATGACAGAGTACAGTTGCATCAGGCAACGCATACCTAACAGAACTCAATTGATACCTGGTTTCATTAGATGAGAACTTGGTGTAGTGATCACTCATTGACTTCAAAAAACTTTTCTCTCCACATCCGAACAGTTTGCTTGTATTCTGGGAAAGAGATGCAGCTTGTGTTTGTTTGATTTCTGTTCATTTTTGTTTGTAAATAATTTGAAGGCTTTCCTACATATTATAATCCTACGTTTAATGATAATGTTCTGGGCTACAGTGGGTATTGGCGAAGGACTAGTATTGATTTTGAGAGGTTTGCAAGATGGGATGTTGTTATGGACTGTTGAGTCTTGTGGGTTGGTACTTAAACAGAGATTTGGGAGGGAGGTGCAGTTATATGTGCTGTATACATTGCATTGAGAAGTGCAGGTTTATAGCTATTGAGCCACCGTGCTGACAGTGAAGGGCAACTCTGTACACCCAATACTTCTCTGGACACGTGGCTAGGGTTCAAAGATAGTGTTGTGTATAGTGATAGTGTTGTGTATAGTGATGATAGTGTATTCCTGGATATCCCGGCAGTTCCTTCATCTTTGGTGAGTGACAGAATCCAGCCAGCATTGGACAAGGTGGGGTACCATAGGGTCGGTATATATAATAAAGGAGGTGGGTTTGGGATGATTACATAAGTGGGCGGCCTGGTGGCATAGTGGTTAGCACAGAGACCTGGGTTCAATTCCTGCCTCAGGCAACTGTTGGTGTGGAGTTTGCACGTTCTCCCCGTGTCTGTGTGGGTTTGCTCCGGTTTCTTCCCACAGCCCAAAAATGTGCAGGTTAGGTGAATTGGCCATGTTAAATTGCCCATAGTGTTAGGTAAAGGGGTAAATGTAGGGGAATGGGTCTGGGTGAGTTGCTCTTTGGAGGGTCGGTGTGGACTTGTTGGGCTCCGGTTTCCTCCCACAATCCAAAGAAAAATGTGCAGGTTAGGTGAATTGGCCATGCTAAATTGTCCGTAGTGTTAGGTGTGGGGGAATGGGTCTGGGTGGGTCGGTGTAGAATTGTTGGGCCGAAGGGCCTGTTTCCACATTGTAAGTAATCTAATAAATAAACTTCTTTTGCTTCATGGCAGAGATTCTTCTTTAAGGTTATTCAGTCTATCTAGTCCATATTGGTCCCCTGCTCAGTGGCAATTTCCAAGTGTGAATTTCTCATCTCACCATTCTAGGATGTTGCTTATAAGTTGTGATATGTTTGGGGTTTATCAAATCTCTTATTTATTGTCGGTGTGTTAGAAATTTCATAATCTAAAACAAGAAACTGCAGAGACACTCAGCAGGTCTGACAGCATTTGTGGAGAGAACGCAGAGTTAACATTTTGGGTCCAGTAACCTTTTTCAGAATTTAAAGCTTGTATTATTTTGTTGATATTTTTTATAATCTGTGGTCTCTTTCTCAGTCTCACAATGCAAGTGAAGTCATGTCATCAGGTGGACTTTGATCATAAAGTTCACCAATTTGCGGCAAAATTAGCATTGGTTCCCAGTTCACCACCTGGAACTCTCCATTTGGTAAAGTAGCATTTATCATCAAGTTATTTTTGTTAAAAGTAGTGGACTGAGTTCTGTAAACTTCAAATGCTGAAATAGAAATTAATGTGTTGAAGTAGTATTCCTTTCTTATATTACTGGAGAAAGGGAAGATGACATTTACCAAGCTTTGGTGAAAATAAATTTTGTAATAATCAAAAGTTTTTAACACTAACAAATAAACTCTGACTCTAACTTTCTTGCTTTTCTGTCATTCTTGCAATATGTAATATGAACCAAGGGAATGAGTTTAAAGAGTTAAATTATAGAGAAAGTTTGCAGGAACCTGATTTATGTTTAGTGTTTATAAAATTGAGGTCAACCTAAATGTAAAGTGCCTTAAGTGTCCGAGGGAATTGGTTGGAGAGGGGAAGGATACGGTGAAACTATTATATCAACTAGGAAAATTGCAGAACATTTTTAAACTTGCAGTTCAGCCCCTCAGAAGCGTCATAGTAAAGGGATAGTGGAGTTCTGGAACTCTTTCTGGTAAATCTATCAGTTGAAATTTTGTCTTTCTATGATTGCATTCTTAGGAATGTCCATCACCTAGTCCCAAATCCTGTCTTTACACTGAGAACACTGTCAATCACACTTGCAGGGAATACATTCATGCTGAGCAAGTTATTTTTCTCATTCATATTTGCTGTTTTAGCAAAAACACTTATACACCTGTGCTCTGTGGTTCCTAATCCCTTATGAACTGTGTTTAGATCTCTTGAAAAATTGGCCTATTCCACTCTAAGGAAAGCAGTCCTAACTTCTTCAATCTGTCCTTAAAGCCCATTCCAGATCAAGAAGCATCATTCACATAAACTGCTTCTGTACTGTCTCTTCTTTGTGTTGCATCCTTCTAAAGTGTGTCTGCCAGAACAGTACACTGTTGTCGAGCTGAAGTCCAATTTATACAATGATCTTATATAGGCTCCTCATAATTTCCCTACTGTTGTACTTTATACCACTATTAATGAAGCCTGGAATACTCTATACTTTTTTCACTGTTCTTTCTAGCTATCCTGTCATCTTTAATGACTTATGCACGTGTACACCCAGGTCCAAATGCTCCTGCACACCCTTTATTTTGTACTGACTCTCCATGTTCTTTGTATCAAAATGTATCATCTCTCATTTCTCTGCATTGAACTTCCTCTGTCATCCATCAGCCACTCCATCAACTTGTCAATACTGCATTGAAATTCCACACTTATATTTGCAATGCTGCCAAGTCTAATATCATCTGTAAGCTTTGAAATTGTCCCTTGCACATCAAGATCGAGATAACTTATATCTGTCAGGAGTAAAAAAAGGATCCAATATTGTACGCTACTACAAACCATCCTCTAGCCTGAAAAATACCCATGAAACATTACTATGTTTCTTATTCCTTAGTCAAATTTGTATCCACTTTATTATTGTCCCTTTTTTTTCATTAGCTATGACTTTTCTCACAAGTCTATTCCGTGGCAGTATATTGACTACTTTTTGCAAATCCATATACACCACATTTTGGCAATATCATCAACCCTCGTCAAAAACCTCTAGCAAGTTGGGTAGGCACAGTTTTCCCATGACAAATCTTTGCTGGCTGTTCTAAATTTCCTTTTTAATTCTATCCTGACTAATTGTCTCTAGAAGTTTGCCTTCCACCTTTGTGATTGCTTTTTACAAGAGAATGTAGTTGTGATATTTTCAAGTTCAGGAATTTTTCGCGTGTTTCAAAATAACTTTTTCGCGATTCTCCAAATTGTCCAATTGCATTTGCAGATAGGTAGAAAGGCAAGTTGTGAGAGTAATACAAAGAAATATTGAAAGGTTAAGTAAGTGGGCAAAAATGTTGTCAAGTGGAGTATAATATGGGAAAATGTGAAGTTCATTTTGGAAGTGAGAACGAAAGAATGGAATATTGTTCATTCTTACTTTATTTGAACAGAAATTATAGGAATCTGCAACACAACTTGGGAGAGACTTGTGCACAAAACACAAAGCTAGCACACAGTTGCAGCAGGTAATCAGGAAGTCGAATGGCATGTTGACCCTTTATTTCAGGAGAGTTGGAGTATAAGAGTAGGGAAGTCTTACTATAACTGTATAAAGCGCTGGTGAGACCACATCTGGAAAACCAGGAGCAGTTTTGGTCCCCTTATTGGAAGAAAGATTTCATTTCATTGGAGCAGTCCCAGTTAAATGGACTGGGACTCTATCCACTGGAGTTTAGAAGTATGAGGTGATCTCATTGAAACATACAGAATTTTTAATGGGCTTGACAGGGTAAAGGCAGAGAGGATGTTTTCCCCTGATGAGCGAATCTAGGACCAGAGAGCATCTTCTTAGGATAATGGGGCACCATTTTAAGACTCAGCTGAAGAAGAACGTCTTCTCTCTGAGAGTTGAGAATCTTTGGGGTTCCATGTCACAGAGTTGTGGGAGCAGAGCCCTTTAGTATATTGAAGGCAGAGGTAGATAGATAGATAGATTCGTGACCTAGGGTTACAGGGAAACACAAGAAAGTGGATGTGAGGGATGTTGGATCAGCTGTGATCATATTGAATAGCGGAGTAGGCTTGAAGTGCCAAATAGCTTACTTCTAATTTTTTTTTGTTCTTATTCATTTCTAAGTATTAGCTTCAAATTTATTGTAAGAAAACAATTTTAATATGTTTTTCAGGTATTTAATTTGAAACCTCTGCAGATTATATTGCCTTCAAAGGAGGATCGAAAATACCCTACAGTAGATTTGGACCTTCACATTCCTTTTCTCTGCTTCAAACCTGAGTGTATCCTTAAGGTAATTACTGCCCCATATTTGGAGTAACACTTGTCATCTCTTGTGGCATGTTTGCGTTCATGTTGTCAATCACTGACTATGCAATTTCTAAGTATAGCCTTACTCTTTGATTCCATCTTAACAATTTCTTTTTGACATAGTGATTACAAAGAACTTTCCCCAAGTCACTGCTTCTAATTCTCAAATTCTAAGCTACCTAAGCTTTGGTCTTCCATTTCCCAGAGTGAGTCATAATTTGCTTCAGGGATGAAACCTAAACACCTTTGTGTAGTAGGTTACTGAAAAGCTAATAATGTCAAAATGAGCAACATTGGCACTGCAAACTTGCTAGGGAAATGGGAAACTATCTGGACCATGAGGGAATAGGACAAGGAAAATGGGCACCTGGGAATATGGTTTAATTACTTCCCTTTTTTAAAAATGGTTTGACATATTTCACTACATTGAACTACCTAACTTATTAAAGCTGTGCTGAATAATTCCTTAGTTTGCCAAGCAGTTTGGTTTGATATTGGCCATACATTTTGATATCCACAGCATCAGAAGCACATAGATGGTTACTTGGCCTTGCATGTCTGTGGTGGCTGTCCACAAAGAGCATTTCACCAAATACAATTCTCATGCCTGCTTCCCATAGCCCTGCATATTTTCTATCTTGGGAGGATGGGTGGTAGGTGGTGACAAAGTGTTTGTGTTACTTGCTAGTAATTCAGAGTTTTAGGTTCATGTTCTGGGGAGATGGATTTGAATACTACCATAGCAGAAAGAAAATCTGCCATCCTTCTGTACTCTGGCCCATGTATGACTTAACTGACGGCAATGTGTTTAACTCTTAACTGCCCTCTGAAAATTTTTTCACATGTTTGCAAACTAGTGAACTGCTGAAAAAGTTAGAGAAAAGAAAGAATCCAGATAGACCACCCAGAGCACATGACTAGACAGTGGAAACAGCCCTGTCATAGAGTCATAGAGATGTATAGCATGGAAACAGACCCTTTGGTCTAACCCGTCCATGCCGACTAGATATCCCAACCTAATCTAGTTCCACCTGCCAGAAACCGGCCCATATCCCTCCAACCCTTGCTATTCATAAACCCATCCAAATGCCTTTTAAATGTTGCAATTGTACCAGCCTCCACCACTTCCTCTGGCAGCTCATTCCATAACCCGTCCATGCCGACCAGATATCCCAACCTAATCTAGTTCCACCTGCCAGAACCCGGCCCATATCCCTCCAACCCTTGCTATTCATAAACCCATCCAAATGCCTTTTAACTGTTGCAATTGTACCAGCCTCCACCACTTCCTCTGGCAGCTCATTCCATACATGTCCCACCGTTTGTGTGAAAAGGTTGCCCCTTAGGTCCTTTTTATATCTTTCCCCTCTCATCCTAAACCTATGCCCTCTAGTTCTGGGCTCCCCCACCCCAGGGAAAAGACTTTGTCTCTTTATCTTATCCATGCTCCTCATAATTTTGTAAACCTCTATAAGGTCACCCCTTAGCCTCTGACGCTCCAGGGAAAACAGCCCATTCAACTTCTCCTTATAGCTCAAATCCTCCAACCCTGGCAACCTCCTTGTAAATCTTTTCTGAACTTTTTCAAGTTTCACAACATCTTTCCAATAGGAAAGAGACCAGAATTGCACGCAATATTCCAACAGTGGCCTAACCAATGTCCTGTACAGCCGCAACATGATCTCCCAACTCCCGTACTCAGTACTCTAGATCCTGTTGTAATCTGCGGTAACCTTTTTCTTTGTCCACTACACCTCTAATTTTGATGTCATCTGCAAACTTACTAACTGTACCTCTTATGTTCGCATCCAAATCATTTATGTAAATGATTTGGACCCAGCACCGATCCTTGTGGCACTCCACTGGTCACAGGCCTCCAGTCTGAAAATAACCCTCCACCAGAACCCACTGTCTTCTACCATTGAGCCAGTTCTGTATCCAAATGGCTAGTTCTCCCTATATTCAATGAGACCTAACCTTACTGACCAATTTCCCATGGGGAACTTTGTCGAACGCCTTACTGAAGTCCATATAGGTCACATCTACTGCTCTGCCTTCATCAATCCTCTTTGTTACTTCCTCAAAAAACTCAATCAAATTTGTGAGACATGATTTCCCACGCACAAAACCATGTTGACTATCCCTAATCAGTCCTTGCCTTTCCAAATACATGTGCATCCTGACCCTCAGGATTCCCTCCAACAACTTGCCCACCACTGACGTCAGGTTCACTGGTCTATAGTTCCCTGGCTTCTCCTTACTACCCTTCTTAAATAGTGGCACCACGTTAGCCAACCTCCAGTCTTCAGGCACCTCACCTGTGACTATGAATGATACAATGCTACAAAATCCTCCTTATTAATATCGGGGCTTGTACTAAAATTGGGATTGCTGTCTCATAGACTAGTTTAAAAAAAAAACAGCCGAATACATTCATTTTCATGGAATTATGTCCAAGAAACAACCGGCATCATTCCTGTCACAGTCGAGATGGTGGCATAGTAGTATATGTGACGATGCTGCTCATTTAACAAGTTTATATTGTCTTGGTTTTTTTTCCAGGGGGGTCGTAAGACAAAAGTTCTGATATGTCTGGGTTTATCTACTTGAAGAAGCTTTTAAGTTTAAAAAAAACACTCATACAATGAAAGGGGAGTGGCCAGTTCTCTCAGCTCAGCTTTTCTCTGGTTTGTTTTGGTTTTCGCAATCTGGCTGTTTTGCAGCTGCTCGTCAGTTTTTGAGGCTGCTGGTCAAAGGCGTAGCTCCATGCTGACCCTCTTTCTCTGTGACACCTCTCCTGTAAGAATCTGTGTTTTATTTTTACCTTTTTTGCCAAGGGGGTGTTTATGGGGATGTTGCAACTATTGGAACAACATCATTAAGTTGCGATGGAGTCATTTGGATTTTCAGAGAAGTTATGTTATTCTATATTTTTGATCTCTTTTTGTCCATGTCTAAATAAATTTTATTTTGTTTGAAACTGAGTGGTTGGGCCAGCTGCATCATTCCTAGAATATCCACTATACACCTGCTTAAAACAACTAGAAAAGTCAGGGTGTGGGCTACCTTCTGGAAATGTTTTGAGGGGGTCTGGCCGGGTCCATAACGTATACAGTTGGGAGCCATCAACATTGATTCCAGATCCCAAGCTGGATGTGTCATGAACGACTTGGTTGCTGAATTGGGTCAGAAGCAGCTGGTGAAAGAACCACTAGGGAAAATAAGTACATCCACACCAATTGCATGATGGCTCTGTGGTTAGCATCACAGCCTCACAGCACTAGGGACCTGGCTTTGATTCCGGTCTTGGGAAGCTGTCTGTCTATATGGAGTTTGCAAGTTCTCCCTGTGTCTATGTGAGTTTCCGCTGAATGCTCCATTTTCCTCCTATGCTCCAAAAATGTGCAGGCTAGGTGGATTTGCAATGGTAAATGCAGAGTTACAGGGATAGAATAGAGGCTGGCTCTAGGTGGAATGCACTTCGGAGTGTCAGTGCAGACTCTATGGGCCAAATAGCCTCTTGCCACACCATACCGATTCTGTGATTCTTCAATTAATCCATTCGTATTAGTTCTTCAGGATTGCGTCCTAGCCCAGCCATCTTCAGCTGCTTCATCAAAGGCATTCCCTATGTCAAAAGGTCAGAAGTGGAGACATTTGCTGACAGTTGCTCAGCATTCAGTACAATTCTGACTCCTTAGGTACTGAAGTAGTCTGTGTCCATATGCAGCAAGATCAGGACAACATCCACAGCCTTGGGCTGACAAGTGACAAGTAACATTTCTGCCTTAAGTGCTAGGTAATAGCAGGAGGTTTCATGACCACGTTTGACAATATCATAATGTTTTTTGGGGTCTGGAGTCAATTTGAGGTCTTCAAAGGCAACTTCCTCCTTACTGTATACCGTAGTGCCACCACCTTTGAGTCAGTCTTGTTGTTGGGCTCGGACATACCCAGTGATGGTAATAGCTGGAACATGTCTGTATTCCCAATTCCTCCGCTTTCGTCGTATCTGCTCCCAGGAGGACCAGTTCCACCACAGAACACACCAGATGGCCTCCTTCTTTAGAGACCGCAATTTCCCTTCCCACGTGGTTAAAGATGCCCTCCAACGCATCTCATCCACATCCCGCACCTCCGCCCTCAGACCCAACCCCCCCAACCGCAACAAGGACAGAACGCCCCTGGTGCCCACCTTCCACCCTACCATGCAAAAATGCCATCCCGTATTCCCAATTCTTCCACCTATGCTGTATCTGCTCCCAGGAGGACCAGTTCCACCACAGAACACCCCAGATGGCCTCCTTCTTTAGAGACCGCAATTTCCCTTCCCACGTGGTAAAAGATGCCCTCCAATGCATCTTGTCCACATCTCGCACCTCCATCCTCAGAGCCCCACCCCTCCAATCGTAACAAGGATAGAACGCCCCTGGTGCTCCCACCCTCAGACCCAACCCCTCCAACCGTAACAAGGACAGATCCCCCCTGGTGCTCACCTTCGACCCTACCAATCTTTGCATAAACCCAATCATCCGCCGACATTTCCGCCACTTAAAAAGACCCCACCACCGGGGATATATTTCCCTCCCCACCCCTTTCCGCCTTCCGCAAAGACCATTCCCTCCATGACTACCTGGTCAGGTCCAAGCCCCCCAACAACCCACCATCCCGTCCTGTCACCTTCCCCTGCCACCACAGGAATTGCAAAACCTGCGCCCACACCTCCTCCCTCACCTCCAATTTAGGCCCCAAAGGAGCTTTCCACATCCATCAAAGTTCTACCTGCACATCCACCAATATCATTTACTGTTCCGTTGCTCCCGATCCGGTTTCCTCTACATTGGGGAGACTGGACGCCTCCTAGCAAAGCGCTTTAGGGAACATCTCCGGGACACCCGCACCAATCAATCACACCCCCTGTGGCCCAAAATTTCAACTCTCCCTCCCACTCTGCTGAGGACATGGAGGTCCTGAGCCTCCTTCACCGCCGCTCCCTCACCACCTGATGCCTGGAGGAAGAATGCCTCATCTTCCGTCTTGGAACACTTCAACCCAGGGCATCAATGTGGACTTCACCAGCTTCCTCATTTCCCCTTCTCCCACCTCACCCCAGCTCCAAACTTCCAGCTCAGCACTGTCCCCATGACTTGTCCTACCTGCCTATCTTCCTTTCCACCTATCCACTTCACCCTCCTCTCTGCTCCTCGGATGCTGCCTGAATTGCTGTGCTTTTCCATCACCACTCTAATCTAGAATCTGGTTTCCAGCATCTGCAACCCTTGTTTTTACCTAGTATATCTATGTCAGGCTGTTACTTAACTCGCTTGTGGGCCAGCTGCTAACTAAACAAGGAGGACTTGGAGAGTTTATGGCACAACGTATGCTATTGTCATTTCTGATGCTTTGATTGATGTCAGTGGTCTACCTGGTTTCATTCCTTCTTTCAGACTTTGTAACAGTTTGTTAGAACTGACTGGCTTGTTACACCATTTCAGAAAGCAGTTATGAGGTAATCACATTGCTCCAGCAGTTCAAAAAGATAGCTCACCATCTTCTCCAGGATATCTGCATTAAATGCTGGCCTAGCTACTGATTCCCACATCCCACAAATGAATAAAAATCAAAACACCATTTCCTCTCGAATACCTTGCACCATACTCCTAGCTGGTGTATTCCAGAACCTAAGCACTTGTTGCATTCTCTTTTTCTCAATCCTCCCATAAATGGAAACAGTTTCTTGTCATCTACTCTGTTTAGGTGCCTTATGGTCTTTTTAAAAAGTTCTTTCATGGATATGAACACTGCTGGTCAGACCAGCATTTGTTGCCCATGAGATCAGTAAACAGGCAACATTGTGGTTTTGGAGACATGCATGTGGGCCTGACCAGGGAAGGATAGCAGATTGATTCCCTTGAGAGATATTCATAAAATAAATGAATTTTTATGGCAATTGATGATTTTCTGGTCATCATCTGACACTGGCTTTCAGAATGTATTGATTAACTGAATTTAATCAATATGTATTGATTAACATGTATTTGTATGCATGTTCTCCAGGACAGTGTCCTGGGTCTTTTGGATTATTAGTCCTAACACATTACTATACAATAACTACCAACATGCCACTGTTTTCCTATACAGTTTTTAAAACTTTGATCAAATCTCCTCGTATTTTCTTCTACAAGATAAGTCTCCATTTCTGCAACGAATCTAGTTAACTGAGTTTCCTTAAGAACTTGAGAGATGTTTCTGTGCTCTCTCTCATGCTTTCACACCCTGAAGTGTGATATCAGAACTGAACTCAGTATGACAACTGAGGCTGAACCAGTGTTTTGCCTAAGTTTAATATAACTTTTTTTGCTTTTGTGGTGCACACCCCAATTAGTACAGCAAAGGATGCTCTAATCATTTATTTACCTATCTCTCGATTTGTCACCTCCAATGATTTATGCACGTTTCTTTACACCTGTGCTATTGTTAGAATTCTACCGTTTATTTGGTATTGTGTTTCTGCATGCTACCAAAACTTCTCACTTTATCTTGTGTTCAAATTACTAATGTAAGTAGGCCAGGCATGTACCAGCAATGAATACATTAGGAATAGCTCATGGATCTACTCAGAAGTTTCATTGCTAAATTTTTTTTTGGAGGAAACTTTGTGCCATCATTGAATTAAAAAAAATGTAATACTTTCACAGTATGTGGAAGTGGCTGGTTAGGCCAGCATTTATTGTTCAGCCTAGATACCCTTGAGAAGGTGTAGTGAACTGTTTTCTTGAACATATGTAGTCCATTTGGAGTAAGTACACCCTTAATGTTATTAGGAGCAAGTTCCAGGATTTTGACCCAGCAATGCTGCATGAAAGGCAATATATTTCCAAGTTAGGATGTTAAGTGGTTTTGAGAGGAATTTGTAGGTGGTGAAGTTCCCATCTATCTGCTGCCCTTGTCTTTTTGATTGTAGTGGTTGTGGCTTTGAAGTCACATGGAAAGTGCAGTTGATGTAGTTGAAGTCTTTTTTTCTTTTCTGCATTTTTGAGTATAGGCTGCATTGTTTGCTTGAACTGTACCTCATTGATCATAATTTATGGAATGCAGTGTTCCTGATTTTAGTGAAAAATAATAGTAATGTTGAATGGTGTGTAGATGTGAATTGATTTTAAGGATAAGTGAAATGCTGAAAGAGAATAAATGCCAAATATTAATGATTTCTTTCTTTTTACCTCAGATCCTGACATGTTTTTTAATTGAACAGAGGATAGTCCTTCTGTCAGCTGATTGGTCTTTGCTGACACTTGTTGCAGAATGTTTTGTTCTCTATCTTCATCCACTTCAGTGGCAACATACCTATGTGCCTATCCTGTCCAAAGGCATGATGGATTTTCTAATGGCACCAACAGCTTTTTTGATGGGCTGCCATGTTGATTACTTTAATAACATTAACTCTGTAAGTATTGTGATATATGTCTGTGTACATATATTTATAGATACTATCCCAGCCAATGGTATTACTGGGCAGGTCAGATTTCTGAGTGGAATCTGTTTTGATAAATGTAAGTTGTTTATTTTGTTTCTTTTTTTACTGTGGAATTCAGTCACTGAATGTATTCATGTGGCATCTAATGAACATTTAACAAAAATACTAAAAGTTTATTACACCGGAAAAGTACAATCTATATCACCTGATACAAGAACAATTGGAAAAACATTATTACAAACATCAAAAAAAAGATTCATTCTATTCCCAGAATTGGAGACACTCACCACCATGCCCTTATCTTTAAACTAAGACGACTTCTTCCTTTGGCATAACTGTAATTTGTTCCCTTTCAGCATTCACTCCATACTATATTCTTCATACTATATTCTTTTGTAAATGTCTCTCAAAGACCCTTTAAATAAATTGCTGACTTAGCACACTTATTATTTCACACTAGACTTCCCCAAATTACGTTTTAAAGGTTTTATAAGATGTCTTCTTCTTTGATACTTCCAGACTTCTAGAGCATTCTTTGTGCTAACCTTGATACCTTACATGACTTCTCCTTAGCCTTTGTCAGACTTTGACAGAGCTGCTAATAATGCTTCTGATGTAAGAACTTACTGTCTGTATTAACTTGCTCTGGCCCTCTCTCACTTTCTTTCTTTAGATTATAAAACCCAAGTCTGCAAACACTTTAACAATTATCTCCCAGGCAGATTGCATATTATTTAATGAAACACTCATAACTTCTTGTAAATGCTTGTAAAGATAATCAGAGGGTTAGATAGGGTGGACAGGGAGACAGGGCAAACACGAGGGGACACAACTTTAAAGTGAGGGGAGATAGGCATAAGACAGATGTCAGAGGTAGTTTCTTTACTCAGAGAGTAGTAAGGGTATGGAATGCTTTGCCTGCAAAGGTAGTAGATTCGCCAAGTTTAAGTGCATTTAAGTCGTCATTGGACAGGCATATGGACGTACATGGAATAGTGTAGGTGGGATGGGCTTCAGATTAGTATGACAGGGCGGCGCAACATCGAGGGCCGAAGAACCTGTACTGCGCTGTAATGTTCTATGCTACTTTGAACTCTCTGTTCAAAATTACTTTCTGATCTTCTTAAAAATAGATATCAGACTTTCACAGAACCGAAGACTAAAATGCATTTTTTCCGCTGTAGAAACCAAGTTCCTAAATAAATATAATATATTATTATATATTCATTACATATACCTTAAAATGTAAGGATAGTAGAATTTTAAAATATATATCTTTTCTCCTCTTTTCCTGATATCCATGAAAATGGGAAACGTTTCGGAGTTGAGATTAATAACAAGTAAAATATTACTTGTGTCTTGGCCCTTCCAGGAAGATTAATTGCCTCACTTGCTGCATCTACCAGAAGTTTTCTTTGATACCATTCCTGGTTCTTCAAGGTGACCAGAAAATAGAAATTTTGCTCTCTTGCATTGATCCTATATGCAGCATTGATCTTTGCAGTACTAACAGCATTACAATCAAATGACTTTTAAATTTGAAAATAGTACATTACGCTTACCTGGATGACTACAGCTCCAACAACACTTGAGAAGTTTACTATTTATTCACCCGCTGGACATGGGCATCATTGTCTGGTCTAGCATTTATTGCTCATCCCTAGCTGCCCTTGAGAAGGTGGTAGTAAGCTGCCTTCTCAAACTGCTGAAGGCTATGTACTTTCAGTAGATCCTCAATGCCATGAGGGAAGGACATACCAGGATTTCGTCCCAATGACACTGAAGGAATTACAGAATTGTTCCAAGTCAGGATGTGAGTGGCTTGAAGGAGAATTTGCAGATGGTGGTGTTCCCATGTATTTCATGCCCTTGTCCTTCAAGATTGTAGGAATCATGTTTTTGGAAGGTGCTGTTTAAGGTTCTTCTAATTTCTGTAGTGCATCTTATAGATGGAACACACTTTTCTACTGCACGTTGGTGGTAGAGGGAGTGGATCTGGTGTCAATTTAGCAGTCTGCTTTGACCTGGATGGTGTCAGGCTTCTTGTATCTTAAGGAGCAGCACTCATCCAGGCAAATGGGTGCATTCCACCACACTCCTGACCTGTATCTTTGTAGATGGTGACTTGACACCATTTTGGACAAAGCATACTTGTTTGTTTGTTAATGGATGTATGCCATTCACACCCTCCACCACAGGTACAAGCAAACACCTGTGTGCACCATCTATAAGATATGCTGCAGAAATTCATCAAGGCTCCTTAGACAGGAGCTGAGGAACTTAACCAGGTTGATTTTGGAAATGTATGTTGCCTATTTCTAATTGCTTTTGAACTGGTTGACTTACTGTCTGTCCAGTGCTCTAGCATCTGGAGTATTGTGTGCAATACTAGTCATTGTACTTGCAGAAAGATGTTAATATATTGGAAGCAGTTCAGAGAAGGTTGACTAGGTTAGAATCTGGAATAAGTGGTTGGCCTTCTGAGGAATTGCTAGACAGACCCGGCCTGAACCATCTGAGGTTTAGAAGAGTCCGAGAGTAGTTAATTAAAACAGAAAAGATCCTGAGCGGACTTGACCAGGTGGTTGTGGAAAAGATATTTTTTCTTGTGGGAGAATCTAGAACGCAAGGTCATAGTTTAAAATAAAGAATCATCCATTTAAGATAGAGATGAAGAAATTTTTTTTAATCAGAGTGTTATGAGATTTTTCCTTTCCACAAAAGACAATGGATGCAGAATCTTTAAATATTTTTAAGGCAGAGCTGTTAGTTTCCTGATTACCAAAAGGACAAATATTACCGAGAATATACAGGAATGTAGAGTTGAGGTTAAAAACAGGTCAGCTATGTCTTATTTAATGGTGGAACAGGCTTGAAGGGTTGAGGGGCCTACTCCTATTTCTTGCTCGTATGGCAACACCTTCCAAAACTGTGACCATTGCCATTTAGAAGAGCAGCAGATACATTGGACAACAATGACTATATAGCAGTACCCAACACCTGCAAATTTCCCTCCAAGCCACTCACCATCCTAACTTAAATTGCTGTTCCTTCAGTGTCGCTGGGTGAAAATCCTGGCACTTATTTCCTGACAACATTGTCGGTGTCCCTTGGCCAAAGGGACTGTGATGGATTAAGAAAGTGGCTCACTGTTACCTTTTCAAGGGCAGCTAGGGATGTACAGTATATGCTGGCCCACTTAGAAGAGCCACCATACAATGAATGAACTATAAAAAGCTGTAGCTGGTCTTGTTATGAGGAGCAAAGAAATTGAGTATGTGCTGCTCAAGTTAGCTGACAAAACCTGAAGAAATGTAACTCAATTTAAACAACTTGAAAAATAATTTGGAAGTCTTGATCATTTGGGTATATTGTGAGTCTCCACCAGAGAGATCCCTCAAAACAATCCAAGTTTCCATCGATTGAAAGTTAAGATTGCTGGATATTGTTGTGAATGAGGTAAATCAAACTTCTATTTTTCTTGCATTCTATGCACAAGCAGAAGTGTTTCCTTTTTCTCTTTTGAATCAGGCCATGCTTCCCTCAAATATTCTGTGTGGAGTTTGCACATTCTCCCTGTGTCTGCGTGGGTTTTCTCCCACAGTCCAGAAATGTGCAGATTAGATGGATTAGCCATGTTAAATTGCCAGTGATGTCCAGGGACATGCAAGTGGGTGGATTAGTCATAGAGATGTACAACACGGAAACAGACCTTTCATTCCAACTCGCCCATGCCGACGAGATATCCTAACCTAATCTAGTCCCACTTGCCAGCACCTGACCCATATCCCTCTTAACCCTTTCTATTCATATACCCATCCAGATGCCGTTTGTACTTGCCGTTTGCCACTAGCATTCACCACTTCCTCTGGCAGCTCATTCCATACACATACCACCCTCTGTGAAATAGTTGTCCCTTGGGTCTCTTTTATATTTTTCCCTTCTCACCCTAAACCTATGCCCTCTAGTTCTGGACTCTTCCACCCCAGGGAAAATACTTTGTCTATTTATCTTATCCATGCCCCTCATGATTTTGTAAACCTCTATAAGGTCACCCCTCAGCCTCTGACGCTCCAGGGAAAACAGCCCAAGCACATTCAACCTCTCCCAAAGCTCAAATCCTCCAACTCTGGCAACATCCTTGTAACCCTGGCATTTCCCAGATTTACAGGTATAGGATGGGGTTGGGTCCGAATGGGATGATCTTTGAAGGTTGTTGTGGACTTGATGGGCTGAATAGCCTGTTTCCACACTGTAGGGTGTCTTTGAAATGCAGGCACATAGAACTAGTTTAGTTTGGGGAAACTTGGTCAGCATAGACAAGTTGAACTGAAGGGTCAATTTCTATGCTGTATGATTCTATGCATATGCCTACAAGAGTCCAGTTTGTAAAGTGACCAGCATTAAACTATCTTGAGGTTAAATCAGAAGTATAGTTTATTCATACTTTCAAATCTGGGGAATAATTGTTGTAACGTAGACATAGAGTCATATAAGGAAGAAAAAGAAATGGAAATGGGTTACAATAAAAAATAACTTAAATGATATTTTTAAAGTCGAAAATGTGGACGGTTAATTCCTGTAGAAACTCCAATTCAGGCATGTTGAGCTAACCAAGATTTGGAGAGTGATTTTCAGCTAACCAAGGCAGAGTTACATCATTCATTTTGAAGTTAATTAATGTAACATTGATGTGTAGAGACTTGGTCCACTTTTAAGTCTAATTCGGGGTTTCTTTCTGAACTAGTTTTGAAGCAGCTTACTTGGACTTGAGACAAGCTGGGCTGCTGACCTTGGTCTGCTGATGGTCTTGTAGATTCAAATCACTTGGACAGTCAAAGAAGTCTGGTTGTAACAAGCTGGTTGAATTCATAGCAGACTGAAGCAAGGGTATCCAGAACTTAAGATTAATCAAAACTCTTGGCCTATGAAATGTTTGTGTCAGAGTTTCTGGATCAGCCAGTGTCTATGTCCTGGTCAAGACCATTGTTTATTGTGAGACCTGGATAGTCAGCCATTAGCACTTTGCAGGTGTAATGAATTTTGATAGCTGTCTTTATTTACCAGACTCTGCTGATAAGTCATGTTATGGATTATTGTTTTACGTTTGCTGACTGCAAGACCCACACAATACAAGATTTGAGGAGGTTGGTGTCTGAGTTTTAGCCTGGTAACTTTCAAGAATTGTAGTTAGCTTACATGGTGTGATCAATGGTAAGCACATTTTAGTCCAGCAAAGTCCATTTTAAAACATAAAGAAGAAATTAGATTTTAAACCAATTTATGATCTCATCATGTCTTTTATTGACCTGACCATATGACAAGAAAGAAAATAGTTAGTTTGTCATCCATCTGATATGGAAATGGCCATTTCCTGTATCTAAGAGTTCAGTATTTTAATTTTTAAAAAATGTTCAGGACAATAAATAGAACAATATAAACTACCGCATTCCAGAAAATTTTAAAGAAAATTGTATTGAATTGAAACAATTTAAATCATATGTATAAAGTCTAAAATTTACTTTATTTGCTCTTAATTATATAGGAAATTGAAGGCTTAATATTGGTGAACATCGATGAAGGAACTATTAAATCATCAGACTTGTCAGATATCAAAATAGATATGCCTGAAATTCCTTTAGAAGCAGCAGAGTGTTTTATACAAAGGTAAATATAATGGAAAGACTGTCTTGTTATTTTTACTTTTTGCTATAATTGTGGTTTGAAATAAGAAAAGAACGTCTTAAAAAAAAAAACAAGGATGGCTGAAGGTTTACTACATGTTTTGAAAAAACAAACCTGACACTGATAGTAGGTATCTTTTATACAGCTGCTTATTCATTGAAGTGTAGTTTGTATAAAAGCTGGAACCTTGGAATTGTGTACAGATGGAGCTTTGGCTGGCAACAAGTCACAGAATGATTTGTCGACTAGTGAAAAGTTATCAATAACCAATCTTCAGCCTGCCAACAGCCATATGATCGGTTTAATTTTTTTTATTCTCTTGGGCATGTGCATGGCTGCCTGCCAATATGTATTGTCTGACCCTAGTTGCCCTTGAGAAGGTTGTGGTGAGCTGTTTTCTTGAGCCACTAGAGTCCATGTGCTGAAGTTAGACCAACAATGTTGTTAGGGAAGAAATTCCAGGATTATACTCTGCAATAGTGAGGGAATAGAGATATATTTTCAAGCCAGGATGGTGAGTGGCTTGGATTGGAATTTGCAGGTGGTGTGATCCCTTGTTCTTCCAGTTTGAAGTTGTTGCCTGCTTGGAAAGTGCTGTCTAAGGATCTTTGTCAAATTTCTGCAGTGTATCTTGTAGGTAATACACACTGAAGCTACTGAGTATTGGTGGTGGAGGAGGTGTAGATGTGGGGCCACTTAAGTGGGTTGCTTTGGCCTGGATGGTGTCAGGCTTCTCTGAATGCTGTGGGAACTACACTAAACCAGGCAAGTGGTGAGTATTCAATTACACTCTTGACTTGTGCCTCAGACTTGTCAGATATCAAATTAGACATAGCTAAAATTCCTTTTGGAAGGAGCAGAATGTCAGTGAGCAAGTTATTACTGAGAAGGTGCTGTTTGATATCACTGTTGATGACACTTTACATCACTTTATGGATGATTGGGAATAGACTGGTGCAGTAATCCACTGGTTTGGATCTGTCCTGCTATTTGTGTATGGGACAAACCTGGGCAATTTTCTACATTATTGAGTAGATATCAGTAGTGTACAACTAGTGTACCGGAACAACTTGGCCAGGGTTGAGGAAAGCTCTGAAGCACAAGTCTCCAGTACTGCTGCCGGAATGTTGTTAGGGCCCATAACCTTTGAAATATCCAGTGCCTCCAATGTGCCGTGAATCAAATTGGCTGAAGACTGGTACCTGTGATGCTGGGAACCTGTTGAGGAGGCTGAGTTTAATCGTCAACTTTGTGCTTCTGGCTGAAGTGAGTCAAATAAGCGCAAGGTGATCTACAGTCAGTTTCCCATCTGATGAAATGGATGATAATGACTTCAAACAGAAATCTTCATTTGTGGTCTAACCCTCTTTAATAAACCAAGAAACATACTCTGAGCTTGAGCATGAATATAATCAGCAGCCTTCCCACAACCTCCACTCTCACCCATTTCATTTCTCCTCCTTCTGTCCTTGTGGAGGAGAGCCCTCTCCCATACCATACACAGACATGCACACGTTCATTTCGTGACATGCTTCAGCCTTATCTTCAGGCTGAGCTCTCCCTTCATTGAGGATGGGGTTATTTGTGGAGCTTCTTCCTTTAGTGAGTTGTGAATGGTGGTGGATAATTAAACAACTTGATGTGGCAAGACTGCATAATTTAGATTTGATCCTTTCGGTTATGGGATTGCTTAGCTATGTCAGTCACTTGGTGCTAATGCTGTTGGCAAGCATGTAGTCCTGTTTGGTAGCTTCCCCAGGCTGACACCTCATTTTTAGCTATACCTGCGGCTGCTCATGATATGCTCTCCTGCACTCTCCATTGAAACAATTTTTATGGTTATGGTTGAATAGGGAATATGCCAGATCAAGAGGTTGCAGATTATGTTATAGAGTATGATTTCTGCTGCTGTTGATAGCTACTGTGCCTTATGGATGCCCAGCATTGAGTTGCTGGATTTGTTTTAAATTTGTCTGATTTGCCATGGTGATAGTGCCATACAACACGGTGGAGGGGATTCTCTGTCTGAATACTGAATTTTGTCTCTATAACTGTACAAATGTCATTCATATTAATACTGTCATGGACAGATGCATCTGTTGCAGGCAGCTTGGTGAGATGAGGCCATCTTTCCCTCTTGATGGTTTCTGCACTACCTGCTGCAGATCCAGTCTCGCAGCTGTTATTTAGGACCTGACCAGTTCCAACAGTAATGCTGTTACCGAATCACTCTTGGTGGTTGACATTAAAATTCCTCTACTTCCGCCAAGTGTTGCTCAACATGGAGGATCATGTTGATGATTCATCAGCTAAGGGAGCATTGTACATGGTAACACAGTAATGCTGTTACCGAATCACTCTTGGTGGTTGACATTAAAATTCCTCTACCCAGAGTACATTTTGTGCTGCTGCCGCTGTCATTACTTCCGCCAAGTGTTGCTCAACATGGAGGATCATGTTGATGATTCATCAGCTAAGGGAGCATTGTACATGGTAACCAAGAAGAGGTTTCCTTGTCTAAGTTTAACCTGATCCCAGAGACTTCACGAGGTCCAGAATCAATGTTGAGGACTCCCAGGGTGACTCCCTCCTGACTGCATACCACTATGCTACCACCTCTGCTGGGTCTGCCCTGCCAGTAGGTATTAATTTTTAAAAGGTCTGAAGTGTGCTGCTTTTCTGCTCATTTTAATGTGGCTCACTTGGAATTGATATCCCTTGCTATGAAATGGACAAATCCTTCAAAACTTTTCCTAGCTTTTACTAACCTTTTATTTAAAGTTGTACCCTTCATTTGAATCCTTTATTTTCTTACAATTTAATTACATTAGAAATTGCTTTATTGGTTTTGATTCTAACTCAAAAATTTTGTGCCTGCCTAATGCAAATAGCTATATTTCATGAAGTGATAATCAACCTATTATCTCAAGCTAAATTACTTCAATGGGTGTTTAATTTGAACTAGTTAGATGGTATGCAATTTGATCAATCTTTTTATTATTTGGAATTGGATTGACAATTTTGGAATGCTAATTGGAATTTATTGCAATTCTGTCAGGAATTCTTGATGAAGAGCTTATGCTGCCTGACCTACTGTGCTTTTCCAGTGCCGCATTTTTTGGCTCTGATCTCCAGCATCTGTAGTCCTCATTTTTTCCCCACAAGAGACCAGTCCAGCTCAAAATTTAAGACTACCAGTCTGGTATTACAATATACACAATAGCTTTGGACAATAAGATAATCTGTTGATAATTGTTTTAAATTGCTATGTTATAATAACTTGCATCATTTACTAATTAACTTTTTGTTTTGTTTCCTCTGTGCAAGATACCTCCAATGTCAAAAGGATTCATATTATTAAAGATGGTATATGTATTCCATTATTCTTGAGTCTTTTGATTCTTCGGCTAAAGAAAAATATTTTAAAAACTCTTCTTTTTCAGGACAGAAAGTCTACAGTTGTATTATGATCTGGAATTATCTCACTTGGGTTCCAGCACAGACATTTCAGAGTTACGCATGCGCAGAAGGGAATGGCAACAGAACCTGAACTTTCAAATTCAGCAAATATCCTTGGAACTGATGGTTAACATCTTCAGGTACAAATGACTTCAGAAACACTTCTTTATGGAATTCACCACTGAACTGTTACTTAATTTTAAACTATTACCTAAAAGTTTAAAAATACACACCACAGGCCCAGAGGATTTTGGGTAAGTATCTTGCTGCTTAGTCAGGCCAAACGAGAATGGCTCAGGCCAGTTGACCATTTCAGTGATGGTGAAATAAAAGTATTTGGAGATTAAATGCAGGTTATCAGTTGTGAGTTTTGAAATAAAGTGATGAAGAAACTCAGAAAGCCTAGCAACATCTATGGAGGGAGAAACAGAGTTATTATTTCAGTCCAGTATGACTCCTCTTTAGAGTTTCAAAGCGTGATGTCAGTATGGTACATACATCACACAATATGTTTCCTGTCATCACGCACGATGTCACAAGTGATATACATCTGTGTTTCTAGATCCATCATTGTTAAGTAGACAATTGAGAAATTTCATTTTCCTAGACATCCAGGAAAAAGTTCTAGTTATTTCGTAAATAAATCTTTGAAAAAGTGGAATTTTATTAGTGGAAATTCATTCAATTCAAATGAATGATTCCTCAGTACTTATCATAATTATAATGGCAAACTGCTTGGTTGAAAGTGTCATGTATGCTAAGCAAGGAAAAGAAAGATAATATCCATCTCAATATTGTCACAGTTGCATAAGTGGTCTTGCTTGAAATCAAGTGCTTACCTCTAAACTGTTTTACTATATATATTTTTTAAAAAGACCTTTCCCTGGTAAATGCACATGAGAAAATACAAAATGGAATTGTATCAAATATTAAAAGTACTGCAAAATTTCTAATGTCAATTTTTTTTCCTTTGGTTGTGACGCTTATTTTCTAAGTTACTTAAACCTATTTCTTTTACAAAAAGTTACTACTGTTCTTAATAGACACAGAAGGTGCTGGAGAAATTCAGCAGGATTTACAGTATTCCAATGAACTTTGGACTCAATGTTAACTCTGTTCCTCTTCTCTATAGGTGCTGTATATCTGCTGAATTTCTTCACACTTAATCTTTTTATCTCAGAACTCCTGTATCCTCAGTATTTTGCTTTTGTTTTTGATTTTGCATTGGAATAGTTTGTCTTAAATCCATGAGCATAATTTTAACTTGTATACATTGAGTGTCAAAATATAAAAATGCTCACTGTAGAATTTACAACACCATTATTTTTGCAGGGAAGTATCAGACTTTCTTAATTATGAATATCGCGTCTTCAACAGTGAAGAATTTTTGAAGACCAGAACCAATTCTGATCGGTCTTTTTACAAAAAGGTAATAATTTAAAAATGATATCTGCGTACGAAAATTATACTAATACAATGGACAATTACATTTTTCATTATAGATGGGAACCATTTGGTCTTGTCTTACAGCTTTCTCATACAGATAGGTTATCAACTCTAACTTGGTTTCAGTACTGTTTCCCTGTCCCCTCTAGTATATTTTGATTTTCTAATTCTAGTTTCTTCTTAATGTCAAGAATGAATTCCAACTTGAAAATTCATTTCATATTCTTGCAGACCTTTTACAGAAAAAATCCCTGAGCGTCTCTTTTATTTTTCTAGAACTAATTTTGAATACTGTAGCACTAATTCTGTTCATTAATTGTTCATTGTTGCCAATTAACTAATGAGCGGAAAAATCTTTTACTTACGTTCTGAAAGTTACTAATCTTTTGAAGTTTGATGTTCTTATTTTTTGCATGTTCCCCACTTAATCTTTTCTGTTGATCCTAGTGAATTCATATTACATGTTTTCAATAGCCCCAAAATGCCTTTTTACTTTGTTTGAGAACTGTACATAGTATTCCAAATGATATGGCCTAACCAAAATCTTGTACCTTGCGCTCAGATACTTGAGATCTACTTGCTCTATCAATCACACGTTTACTATTTGTTCTTTTTGTTTTTCTGTTATTTCTCACACTCTAAGGTATTTCTGTTCCTTAAATTCTTTTCCATCCAGTTGAGAATAGCATTCCGTTCTTGCTGGTTTTTGGTAGAATATAATTCCAAAAAACATGAGATTTCCTGTGTTGTTATTATTAATAGTATTTCAAATTAAAGTATTTACATTAATGTTTATTTCAGTCATGTTTCAAAGAAATATGAATATCATGTGGCTATTAATCTAGATTTTTAAAATAATGAAGGGACATGAGATGGGCTCGAACATGGATAATGCAAGCTAGATTGTTTGGTACAATAATATATCAAAAACTCAAGGAAATAAATACATTGAGGAAACAAAACATCAACTTGGCATATTGAATAACTTTATTATTTACACAGGAGGTGTTTTTCTTTGTGTTATGCATTTATGAAGATTGGGATCAAAGGTTTACGAAATGTGGTTTGGTAAAACTTTAGGGCAATTATGGTAGTTTAGTAAACTTGGTATGCAAAAAGAAGTCACTTTAATTAAGTCTTCGTTAATTAAATCAAATGAAGCAACCAAATAATGATGAAGTCTTGTGGTGAAAAGAAGAGGGGAGACACTATATATCAAATATTCGTACAAAGTAATAAGCTTACAAAGAAGAGGGAGAATGCCTAACATAGACAGGAAAGTAAAGGTAATTGTCTTTTTAAATTTTGAGTCCTTCATGTTGCTTTGTCTCTTCAACACTGGTAAAGTTTTCAAATCTTGAGTTTTCAGTGAACCATTATTACTCCAAGTTTCTTATTAAGGTTCGAAGTCACACAACACTAGGTTATTGTCTTAACAAGTTTATTTGAAATCACAAGCTTTCAGAGTGCGGCTCCTATCTGACAAAGCAGCAGTGCTGTGAAAGCTTGTGATCTGAAATAAACCTATTGGACTACAATCTGGTGTCATGTTACTTCTAACTTTGTCCAGCTCCAGTCCTCGACATCATGGCTTTTTAAGAGTGAGAGAGAGAGACTTCCAAGATAGTGTGTTTCAATTCCTGCTTACAGTTCCATTTATGCTTTTATTTGCCTTACTGCCCGGAAACATTTTTTGATGAAAGTCGGTTTATATTGTCCTGAATTTGCTCATTGTTTTTTCCAAGTTGAATACTCCATAGCCAACCTTTTATCGCAAACTGTAACTTGCAGAAAGGTGCAAATCAGTTCAGAGACGCAGGTCTGAGTTTCAGTAACGTTTTAGAACCATTTTAATTTTGGATCAGAGTGTTTCTTGTTTACTAATAGTTTCATGAACATGCCTCAACTTGGTCAAGTAATTGCAATAGCTGTTTTAGATAAGCAGTTGACTTTTTAAAAAACTATTATAGTCCATGACAGTCTGAAGTATTCAAGGCAGATGATTTAAGTTGAATATTGATGGTCCAACTGAATTATTATCATAATTTCTAAAACAATTTTGTTATTGCAAATTCTAGGTTTTGGAGACATATATATTCCATTCTTTCCTTAAAGCTCGCTTGAGTGGAAAGATGGATGCTTTCAGCTACGCGGAACTCACCAGTTGCTCCGAAAATGACAGGTAAAACTATGAACGAACATTTTTTAGAAATTGCAATTCTTCAAAGAAAGTATGAAAAATATCATAGTCCATTTAAGTAGATCCTAAATCAACAGTTTAACTGAAAATAATGGCATTATTTAGTACTACTTGAAATTAAACATGGAATCCTCATCCAAAGAAACCTGAACAAGATTTCAGTGGTAACTGACATTAATACAGTTTTGTAATTTCCCACCAGATAGCTGATAGGTTTTTCAACTAGCAGTATGTTATGTTATATAGATGAACTGAACTGTTTGTTTGGTGATGGTAATGAAATTTGTACAAAGATGTTAGTTTTGTGTCCAAAGTAATTTGAATGGGAGTTTAGTGGTGACAGAATAAGTTTCAACACTTACTTTCTGAAAGCTGAGATTTGCGGTGCAGTTTATTTGAGAACACTTAATTAAATTTTGTTTTGTAGTTATTTCCAGGCTTCCAACTTTCAGAGTTAAGAGTTGAATATCACATTTAAAGCCATGTTACTTTAAATTTATTTTCTAAACCGTTTCTTTGAAATATCTGTTTGGACCTGTCCACATCACCATTGGTGAGAATTCAGCATTTCAGAGATTGTGGTTATAAAATAATTTCCTATCCTCTGATATGGTGCACCTTTACAACATGCTGTGTTTCTATTATGACAGTTTAACACTTTGGCATTTAAAACTGTGCCAATTTACAATAATACATTCGGCTGTTATAGTGTATAGCTAACAATCTGTGGTAAAGAGTAATAAGTTTTACTTTTTTAGTGAGCTGCATTGGTGATTTATTTGGAGCATTAAGAAACTAAATTTTACATGGTAATGTATCATGGCAAAACATCTTTAGTTTTCTCACTGCTACCTTGTTACTCTTTTCACTTCTGATAGCAGAATGGAACTTGAATCTGGTTTTCTCCAACTAGATTAATCTAAATCAGGAACAAAAACAAATTGCTGGAAAAATGGAGCAGATCTGGCAACATCTGGGTTGAGAAAGCAGAGTTAATGTTGCGGTCCAGTGATGCTTTTTCGGATAATTAAGCCCCATTATTCAAGTTAACAAGTTATCACAAATGTGTGACTGCCCAATTAAGCCACCTGATGGACAATTTGCCTGATGGACAATTGTTTAGGACAAAAGTAATTCACACCAGGCTTAGTCATTAACAGGAAAATAACTACTTATTGTAAACAAAAATATTCTTGAATAAATAGAAAAACAATTTACTAATCTACAACAATGTGACTTGTTTTATCCCTCTTTAAAACCTCAATACACACATTACTTCACATATAGAGGATTACCTAACCAACAGAAAGCAGAGAGTCAGGATAAATTAGTCTTTTTCTAGATGGCAGGATATAGCTAGTGGGGTGCTGCAGGACTTGGTTGTTGGGACCTCACCTATTTACAATCCATATCAATGACTTTGATGTGGGGATAGAAAGTATGATAGCCAAATTTTCAGATGACATGAAAATAGGTTAGCTAAATTGGTCAAAATTTGGCCCATAAATAAATTAGGTTTTTCATTTTGGTCAGATAACAAGTAGTTTGCTATCTAAATGAGAAAATCTTAATACTTTGATGCAGAATGATTTGGATGACCTCGTGCATAAATTGCAGAAAGCTAGTGCAGGTACAGCAGGTAAGAAGGAAAGCAAATGGAATTTTGGAATTTATTGCGAAAGGAGTGATATATAAAGTAAGGAGGTGTTGCTGCAACAGTACCAGGCATTAATGAAAATGTACCTGGAGTATTGCAAACAATTTTGATCTCTTTACTTGAGGGGGGAGGGGGTTGTTGTCATTATGTTGGAGCAGTTCATGGGAAGTCCACTAGATTGAATCCAGAGATTAGGAGTTTGTCGTAATGAAAATAATTGAGCAGTTTAGGCCTATATTTATTATAGATTAGAAAGATGAGAGGAGATCTAATTAAGGTATAGAAGATGCTAAAGGGGATTTGACAAAGTGGAAGTAGAAAAGATGTTGTCTTATTTAGGCCAATCTAGAATAAGAGGTTACACTTTTACGGTAAGGATAACAGATGTAAAATAGAAGTGACGAGAAATTACTTCTCTCAAAGTGTCATGACTCTGTAGAAACCCTACCCAAGAATGCAGTAGATTGCTGGGACATTGAGTAAATTCAAGGAGATAGATACTATTAATTAGTAATGGGATGAAGAGTCATGGAGAACATGCAGAAAAGTGGAGTTGAGATCAGCCAAGATCATATTAAATGAGAGCGCATACTCAAGGCTGAATTGACTACTAAACCAAATTCTGTTGATCAAAATCCAGACTGCATAACCTGGATAAGTTGTTTCAGTCCTTTAGATTCTTAGTAATGATGATATGATGTTGTCTGCTGAGCTCTGGTTGTTCTTCAGTTCAGTAGCCAGTTGGGTAGACCTTTTGTTCTATTAAAATTCTTCTGTTTCAGAGACTTCAAATTTTGTCATTTTTACTCAAAAGAGAAGGGTGATAAAAATTTTGTTTTTGCTTCTGGATGTCTTCAAGAGCACCACAATCATAGCTCTGTAACAAGCTGCAACTAGCTCAAAACCAAGTTGTGGTGGTGAGACAGTCTTTCCTTAACTGAAAGACTTCTGGTGCCACTCTTTCATAAAGTATCCACTTCTTCAAAAATTAGTAGGTCTTGTGAAATTCAAGTGTATTCCACACAACCCTATTTGACCCTGATGTTGCACAAAATCTCCCTGGTAACTTTTAGTTACATAGTAGTGACCAACTTTTTATTCTCCAGTTTAAAGTTCAAAGGGAAAAATCTGATTTAATTTTTTTTTGCTGTTCCATTTACTAAATTCATTGCATCAAGTTTTTTTATTCATTCATGGGATGTGGGCTAGCCAGCGTTTATTCTCCATCCCTCGTTGTCCTTGAGAAGATGGTAATGAGCTGCCTTCTTGAACTGCTGCAGTTCATATGCTGTAGGTTCACCCACAATGCCTTTAGGGAGGGAATTCCAGGAATTTGACTCAGCAACACGGAAGGAATGGCAGTATATTTCCATGTAGAAAAGGTGAGTGGCTTGGAGAGGAACTTGCAGATGGTTGTGTTCATTGTTGCTTTTATCTTTCTAGATAGAAGTAGTTGTGAGTTTGAAAGGTGCAGTATAAGGATCTTTGGTTAATTTCCGAGCACATTTGTAGATATTACACAGTGCTGCTACTAAGCTTTAGTGGTGGAGAGAGTAGGTGCTTATGGTTGTCGTGCCAATCAGGTGGGCTACTTTGTCTTGGATGGTGTCAAGCTTCTTGAGTGTTGTTGGAGCTGCATCCATTCAGGCAAGTGGCATGCATTCCATAACACCCAGAGTTGTGTATTGCAGGTATTGGACAGCCTTTGGCGAAGCAGGAGGTGAGTTATTCGCTGCAGAATTCCTCGCCTCTGACCTGCTGTTGTAGCTGTTGTTTATGTGACAAATCCAATTGAATTTCTGGTCAATGGCAGAAAATTAATAGTGGCGGGTTCAGTGATGATAATACCATTTGAATGATAAGGGGCAGTGGTTAAATTGTCTCTTCTTGGAAGTAGTCATTGTTTGGCATTTGTGTGTTTTGAATATTACTGGTCATTTGTCTGACCAAACCTGAATATTGTCCAGATCTTGTCACTTTTGAACATGGGCTGCTTCACTATCTGAGGAATTGCAAATGGTGTTGAACATTGTGCAATCATTGGTGACAATGCCTACTTCTGACTTTATGATGGAGAGAAGGTCACCAGTCAAAACCTTTAGGCGGTAGATAAAAGGTTTGTATTTAGTTTTGGTACAGTTTAAAAATTACTTTGTTGTTTTATCAGCTTGGAATAAAGTGTTACTGTGTCATGCATGCTGAATCTATTTGCCTTCAGGAGGATGTTAAGTCATTTGACTTGTATTTACCAGCGTGCTGAGTATTCTATTGTAATCAGGTGATTGACATTATTCTAGAGGAAAGATGCTAGCTAGTCCGCGGAGGCCCACAATGGAAGAAATGGCCATGAAGAGGGAGCGCAATTCTGACTTCTTCATGATTAAACGACTTGTTGCAAGCATGCCAAATCTACCAGTGGACACCTTGCACGATTTTTCGATTGTCCATCGGTCTATGGGGAAGAACAAGCATGAAAATGGTATTAAAATCTATTGACAAATATTCATTTAAGAAAGATATACATTTTCCAAAGTTAGCTGTTTACCTGCATCAAGACAGATTTTTTCATTATACTTTTATATTCCTGTAATTACTAAATTTTAATGGCTGTTTCCGTTAACCTTCGGTAGTTTATGTGAAACTGCTGCATACCAAAAATGTAATGGTTTGGAAAGGGGTGACCTTCTAAAAGTTTATAAAATTTATGAAGGGCATGGATAGGGTGAATAGCCAAGGTCTTCTCCCTAGAGTAGGGGAGTCCAAAACTAGAGGGCATAGGTTTAAGGAGAGAGGGAAAAGATATAAAAGGGTTGAATGAGCTGCCAGTGGAAGTAGTGGAGACTGGTACAAATTACTACATTCAAAAGATATCTAGATGGGTATATGAATAGGAAGGATTTAGAGGGATATTGGCCAAATGCTGGCAAACGAAACTAGATTAATTTAGGATATCCGGTCAGCATGGACAAGTTGGACTGAAGGGTCTGCTTCCATGCTGCACATCTTTGTGACTGTATGACTCTATGACCACCCAAAGCCAATTTATGAGGGTGAAATATGATTTAATTATATATGTACAATTTGAAAGGTTATCTTTTGATTGAATATTTTTCATTCTTCGACAGAACTACAGTTTTGTCACTTATTGTGACTAGGTTGAAAATTCTTTAATAGATTATGTGGAAGAGATAATGATGGCTATCTCATAGATTAAAAAGTCTCTAGCTTGAAACTGATTGAAAACATTGTCATGTATCATTGTCATGAATAATTTTGATGCTCAGTGTTCACTTAGGGCAGTTCCATGTAGTCCAGTTATTCAAAAGAAACTCAACAGGTCTGATATGGGTCCCACCTATATCTATGCTGAAAATGTGTTGCTGGAAAAGCGCAGCAGGTCAGGCAGCATCCAGGGAACAGGAGAATTGACGTTTCGGGCATAAGCCCTTCTTCAGGAAAGCTTATGCCCGAAACGTCGATTCTCCTGTTCCCTGGATGCTGCCTGACCTGCTGCGCTTTTCCAGCAACACATTTTCAGCTCTGATCTCCAGCATCTGCAGACCTCACTTTCTCCCCACCTATATCTATACCTATGTGGCATACTCCTTGTTCCAGTCCTACTCAGAACTTCGCCAACACTTCGTTCTTTGGTACAATTGATGATGTCATCAATGCTGCTTCCTTTTCTCATTGGGAATTTGAAAAATTAATCAGTTTTCATTGAATCAATCATAGAATCACTACAGTATGGAAGCAGGCTGTTTGGCCGATTGAGTCCTCATTGATTCTCTGAACAACATCCCATCCAGACACATCCCCTACCCTATTCTTGTAACCTGACATTTCCCATGGCTAACCCACCTAGCCTGTACTTCCCTGCCTGGACTTTACTGTTTCCATTTCTGGAGATAGGCTGTTCACTAATATCCATTACACATACAAACACACACACTCCCAAAGTGATATTGACTATATTTTCTTATATTCTGCGTCCTGTAAGGACTCCATTCAATTATCTCAGTTTCTCTGTTACCATTGCATCTGTTCCAATGATATCCCCTTCTACAGGGTATCTTCAATATCCTCATTTTTTTTTTCCTGAACTGAAAATTAAACTTTCATTGCACTCTCAGCCATGTTAGATTCATTTCCTGCATTACATTTCCTTTCTTCTCCTCCCTCCCAGAACAATGAGAGAGTATCCATGATCGTCTAGTTTCAAAGGATCGTCTTCTGCTATTTCCACTGCCTCCAACAGGATGCACACACCAACCGTACTTTCCCCTCTCTTGGCAGCATTTTGCAAGGTCTGTTCCTTCCTTCATACCTGGGTCTATTCTTCCAACACTCCTAACACTCCCTCATTCAGATTTTGGCACCTCCTAATTTCAAAATCTGTAACATTTCCTCTTTTACCACCTCCCTTCTCACTATCCAAGATTCAAACACATCTATAGTTGAAGCAGTGGTTTACTGGTACTTCATTCAATCTGTATTTGCTGCTCACAATACTCAGTCTCTGCCACATTGGTGAGACCAAACACTGACTGGATGGCTGCTTTATTGATCATCCTGTCTTTAAAAATACACACTCTTCCATTTGCTTGCACTTCAATACATAATTGTGCTGTCATGCTAACAGTTCTGTCATGGGTCATCTACTGTGCTCCGACAAAGTCCAGTGCAAGCTTGTGCAAAATCAGGTGCTCTTTCTCTTTGGACACTTTAGTCATCAGGACTTGACATTGAGTTCAACCACTTCAGAGCATGAACACTGTCCTCCATTTGGTTACACTTACGTCCCTGCAGAGCTGTCAGGAGAGCTGACCTATTTTTTCTGTTGTTGACACCTACCATTAACACCTATCTCTACTACAGTTAGCAATCCCTTTGTTTTTTTGCTTTGGGCAATTTCTTCATCTGTTCCACTCACTTCTTATTTCCTTTGTCAACAGCATAAAAACAATCATTTTACAGGAAATGAATCTAACATTCTCTGCAGTTTTGAAGAGAAGTCATATGAGGTTTGAAATGGTAACTTTGTTTCTGTTGCCACAGATACTACCAACCTCCTGAATTTCTTTGTATTGATTTCAGATCTCCAGCTTCCACTGTACTTTGCCTTCATTTGAAGCTTAACTAAGGTTTTCAAAATCCAGCTGTTAGGGGAAACTAGTTGTCAACTATCTTTGCTGGAAACTATGCAATCTATTGCAAAATGTTACTACTATATATTGATAATGTATGCAGTATATCTGTAAAACTTCAATTGTCTTATAAGACAAGTGCATTGAAGATACATGTAGTTTCAAGTTATAGCTTGATGAAATGAAAGTAATTTTCTCAGATGAGAGTACCTTTCAATGAAGTAGCCCTCCTTTCAATGATTTTGAGAATGCAAGTAATTAGTGGATACCTTGCAAAAATAAATGCGTTGAGATGAGAAATATCGAATAGACATTACATTGAATAATTTATAATTAATGTACAATATATTTCTTTCAGCTTTAAAAAAGAGCATGAAATCAACAAGATTCAAGTTGCCAGAGTTTAGTTGCCCTCTGACATATTCCAGTGTGATTGACTGGTATACAGAATTTGCCATCTTGTTAAGCAAAGCCATGAGTTCCACAGGGCCAGAAAACTCAAGTCTCCTGGCAAGATATTACTATCTTCGTGGGTTGGCTTATTTGATGCAGGAAAAGTTTCAAGAGGCACTTTCAGATTTCCAGAATCTTTACAAGACTGACCGTGACATTTTCCCTAAAGAACTTGTAAAGAAAGTGATTGGTGCAATGTCTCCAGCTCAACGCAAACATGCAAGTCGAAAGTCAGAACTAAAGCGACTTATTAGCATAATGTTAGAGAAAGAAGGAGATATGACTGCATCTGATGAACATGTGAAAACTTTTCAGCTCCCTAAAACCCACATGCACCAAGATGATTTTTTGAAACGCATCCAGGAATCTGGAATTGTGAAGGATGTTGACACCATTCTTCGGTTGTTTGATGCCTTAACTATCGGTGAGTGATGCATTTTACATAAATGTGTCTTTTGTTTGCATTTTCTCATTCCTTAAAAAAAGGAAACTAAAGTTCTTGTTTGGCAAACTATCTGGTTCATCCAATTTTGAGTCTATAATTGCACCTATTTCACTTTGAGAAGATTTTTGGATAATTTTTGTGATGATATTTCCATGAAATTAAATTCACAAGGGATTAATTTATGGAATAACACAATTATTCCGAATGTGTTTCAGGAAGAAATTATTGCAACATTGTGTCTTATAATTGTATTCCTTGCATACAAGGTTAGTTTAAGACAATGGAGGGTCTCTTGCATTGGCAAGAAATGTTTGCAACTCCTGGATTGAATGCAAATAGGACGCTTGCCTAAACATCTAATGGCTGACGTACCAGTGGAGAGCGAGGAAAGGGTCAAAGCTTATCTTTGCATTGCAATTTTAATTTTAGCGACTTTGCATGAAACTGAGGGGACAGGATTAAGGTCTTTTTTAACAGTTGGTTGTAGATTTTAATCTCTCAATTTTGGTTTCTCTTTCTCTTTTCTTATTTGATGTGTCTATATCTCTCCCTTTGTTTAATGCACGTAAAATAACTCTCTTCATCTTTTTGGGAAGCACTAAATTGCAAAAATCTAAATTGCACCTGGGTTGCTATCGGGGAGATCTTAGTTTTGATGAATCAAATGGAATGGTTGGTTGAAGAGTCACACATTAAGCATAATTTAACATTAATTGAAAATTTATCAGTACTTTTGTCAAATGTGAAATGATGCTTTAGCTTCTTGTGTAAAATTCTTAAGTAAGAATCTGAAATTACATCTTAGATTTTGGCTGTTTAATGAGGTTTTAACAAATTGGAATTTTAACACTTTGGGTTGGATTTTTATAGTCACCAGAGATTTATTGAAGGTGTAAAAATGATAGCTGTGACTTGAATCAGGTGCCTCCAGTATTCACCAGTGCAGAATATGGGTTGGATTTCTGACCTGGCAGGTTCTATTATGCGCATAGATGTATCTTAGTCCTTGGCAATTTTCATAGAGTTGGGCCAACCTTTAAATATCTTGTGATTTGCGGCACCTCTGAAGTATTGTGAACCATTTTCTGGATGAGGGAACCTTTGAAAAGTACATTAAGATCTTGCTAATGACACACATGCTACCCGCTGACCCTTGCATTCTCCAGGCCAAGCAATGGTCCACCAAAAACCCTATATAACTAATGAATCCTATAATGACAAAAGAATGTTTGAAAAATCATTAGAAAATGTTCTCCATTTTAAACCTGAGACAATCTTAAAAAAACTGTTTTTGCTGTATCACCATGAAAATGTTAGTCATCCCGACCCTTTAAAGTATGAATAACATAAACTGCATGTACTTCTTGAAACCTCTATCTCCTGTAAATGGATAATGGGAGAAAAATTCACAAACCAATAGCTGTTGATAAAGCAATGTTTTCTCTGGTGTAACTTTGCCTCATTGGCATTCATGATAGACACCCCAGAGGTCTATTACTGTTCAAACAGCCACATCTCTGGTATTGCTTGATTTACAGCACTTTCTCTGGGTTAGGTTCTGTCAATTGAACTGTGTGTATTTAGAGACATACAGCCCCTAAGGCCCCTTTTAAGATCTTTCTCCTCTCACCTTAAACTGATGCCCTTTAAGTTTGACTCCCCTACCTTTGGTGAAAATGTCTTGGCTATTCGCCTTATCTATATGCCTCATGATTTTATAAACCACAGTAAGGCCACCTCTCAGCCTCCTATGCTCAAAGGAAGAAAGTCCCTGCCTATCCAGTCTCTCCTTATAACTCAAACTCTCCAGTTTGAGTAACATCCTGATGAATCTTTTTTTCACTCTTTGCAGTTTAATAACATCCTTCCTACAGCAGGGTGATCAGAATTGTATATGGAACTCCAAAAGTGGCCTTACCAATGTCCTGTACAACCATAACATGACATCCTGACTCCTGTACTCAGTGCTCTGGCCAATGAAGATAAGCATGCCAAACGTCTTCTTCGCCACCCTGTCTATCTGAAAAATCATTATATGATTGGGCAGTGTCATCACAGTTTTGTGAAAGGGACATTGCGTTGACAGACTGATTTTGAAGATCTAACTTGCGACCTCTACCTTCTGTAAATGAGTAATGGTAGAAGAGATCATAGATCAAGAGTGTTTTCTGGTGCATAGCTGATCTCACAAACTTTGCCTTATTGGCATTCGATTGAGACCCCAGAGATCTGGTAACTTGTGTTCAAACCGTCACATATCTAGAATTGCTTGATTCACAAAATATGAAGAAATAATAGTGAACCAGGAACTGGCAGAGGAGTTGAATAAATATTTGCTTCAGTTTTCACAGGTGAAGACATGAATTCCAAAATTATGAAAAATCAAGGGGCAAATGGAGGAGAGGAAATAAATGTTGTAACTATCATTTTTTTAAAAAGTGCGAGGGACGTTAATGGAGCTATAGTCTGATAAGTCCCCTGGACCTGATAGGATAAATTCTAGGATGTTAAGAGAAGTAGTGATTATGGATGTGCTGGAAGAATCTTCCAAGAATGCTTAGATTCTGGAAAAGTACCAGAAGATTGGAAAACTGCAAATGCAGTACTTTTATTTACAAAAGGAAGGAGATAAAAATGAAGGGGTAAATATAGGCCTGTTAGCTTAATGTCTGTTATTGGGAAATGTTAAAGTGTATTATAAAGGGTAAAATAGCAGAGCATTTAGAAATACATAATAAGATCAAGCTGAATCAGCATGGCCTCATGAAGGGGAAGTCATGTCATAGAGATGTACAGCACGGAAACAGACCCTTCGGTCCAACTCGTCCATGCCGACCAGATATCCCAACACAACCTAGTCCCACCTGCCAGCACCTGGCACATCTCCCTCCAAACCCTTCCTATTCATATACCCATCCAAATATCTTTTAAATGTTGCAATTGTACTAGCCACTACCACTTCCTCTGGCAGCCTATTCCACACACGCACCGCCCTCTGTGTGAAAACATTGACCCTTAGGTCTGTTTTATATCTTTCCCCTCTCACCCTACACCTATGCCCTCTAGTTCTGGACTTCCCCACCCCAGGGAAAAGATCTTGTCTATTTATCCTATCCGTGCTCATGATTTTATAAGCATCTATAAGGTCACCTCTCAGCCTCCGATTCTCCAGGGAAAACAGCCCCAGTCTGTCCAGCCTCTCCGTATAACTCAAATCCTCCAACCCTGGCAACATCCTTGTAAACCTTTTCTGAACCCTTTCAAGTTTCACAACATTTTTCCAATAGGAAGGAGACCAGAATTGCATGCAATATTCCAAAGGTGGCCTCACTAACGTCCTGTACAGCTGCAACATGACCTCCCAACTCCTGTACTCAATATTCTAACCAATAAAGTAAAGCATACAAAATGCCTTCTTCATTATTCTCTCTACTGCGACTCCACTTTCAAGGAGCTATGAACTTGCACTCCAAGGTCTCTTTGTTCAGCAATACTCCCCAGGACCTTCCCATTAAGTGTAAAAGTCCTATTAAGATTTGCTGTCCCAAAATGCAGCACCTTGCATTTAGCTAAATTAAACTCCATCTGCCACTCCTCAGCCCATTGGTCCATCTGATCCAGATCCCATTGTAATCCAAGATAAACTTCTTCGCTGTCCACTACACCTCCAATCTTGGTATCATCTGCAAACTTACTAACTATACCTCTTATGCTCACATCCAAATCATTTATATAAATGACAAAAAGTAGAGGACCCAGCACCGATCCTTGTGGCACTCCACTGGTCACAGGCCTCCAGTCTGAAAATAACCCTCCACCATCATCCTCTGTCTTCTACCTTTGAGTCAGTTCTGTATCCAAATGGCTAGTTCTCCCTGTATTCCATGAGATCTATCCTTGCTAACCAGTCTCCCATGGGGAACTTTGTCGAATGGCTTACTGAAGTCCAGAGAGATCTGCCCTCATCAATCTTCTTTGTTACTTCTTCATAAAACTCAATCAAGTTTGTGAGACAAGATCTCCCACGCACAGCCATGTTGACTATCCCTAATCATCCTTGCCTTTCCAAATACATGTACATCTGTCCCTCAGGATTCCCTCCGACAACTTGCCCACCACTGTTGTTAGGCTTGCGGTCCTTACCACCTTTCTTAAACAGTGGCACCACGTTTGCCAACCTCCAGTCTTCAAACACCTCACCTGTGACTATCGATGATACAAATATCTCAGCAAGAGGCCCAGCAATCAGTTCCTTAGCTTCCCACAGAGTTCTAGTGTACACCTGATCAGGACCTGGGGATTTATCCACTTTTATGGGTTTCAAGGCATCCAGCACTTCCACCTCTGTAATATGGACATTTTGCAAGATGCCGCCATCTATTTCCCTACATTCTATACCTTCCATGTCAGTGAATACTGATGCAAAATATGCATATAGTATCTTTCCCCATCTGCTGCGGTTCAATACAAAGCCACTTTGGTTATCTTTTGAGGGGCTCTATTCTCTCCCTAGTTACCCTTTTATCCTTAATGTATTTGTAAAAATCCATTGGATTCTCCTTAACCCTATTTGCCAAAGCTACCTCCTGACCCCTTTTTGCCCTCCTGATTTCCCTCTTAAATATACGCCTACTGCCTTTATACTCTTCTAAGGATTCACTCAATCTCTCTTGTTTATACCTGACATCTGCTTCCTTCTTTTTCTTAACCAAACCTTCAATTTCTTTAGTCATCCAGCATTCCCTATACCTACTAGCCTTTTGTTTCACCCTAACAGGAATATACTGTCTCTGGGCTCTCGTTATCTTATTTCTGAAGGCTTCCCATTTTCCAGCAATCCCTTTACCTGCAAAATCTTCAACTTTTAGATCTGTCTTACAAATTTATTAGAATTTTTTAAGGACGTTGCAAGCAGGATAGATTAAGGGGAGCCAGTGAATGTAATATATTTTCAGAGAGTGTTTTATAAGCTACTACATATAGAATATAGAACATAGAACAGTACAGCACAGAACAGGCCCTTCAGTCCACGATGTTGTGCCGACCATTGATCCTCATGTATGCACCCTCAAAGTTCTGAGACCATATGCATGTCCAGCAGTTTCTTAAATGTCCCCAATGACCTTGCTTCCACAACTGCTGCTGGCAATGCATTCCATGCTCTCACAACTCTCTGTGTAAAGAACCCGTCTCTGACATCCCCTGTATACTTTCCTCCAACCAGCTGAAAACTATGACCCCTCGTGTTAGCCATTTCTGCCCTGGGAAATAGTCTCTGGCTATCGACTCTATCTAAGCCTCTCATTATCTTGTTTACCTCAATTAGGTCCCCTCTCCTCCTCCTTT
>NC_057713.1:19065835-19072888 GCF_004010195.1 Chiloscyllium plagiosum
CATTTCTGCCCTGGGAAATAGTCTCTGGCTATCGACTCTATCTATGCCTCTCATTATCTTGTACACCTCAATTAGGTCCCCTCTCTTCCTTCTTTTTTCCATTGAAAAAAGTTCGAGCTCAGTCAACCTCTCTTCGTAAGATAAGCCCTCCATTCCAGGCAGCATCCTGGTAAACCTCCTCTGAACTGTCTCCAAAGCATCCACATCTTTCCTATAATAGGGCGACCAGAACTGGACGCAGTATTCTAAGTGCGGTCTAACCAAAGTTTTATATAGCTGCAACTATATAAAACGACTCTTAAAACTCAATCCCCCTGTTAATGAAAACCAAAACACCATATGCTTTCTTAACAACCCTATCCACTTGGGTGGCCATTTTAAGGGATCTATGTTCCTGCACACCAAGATCCCTCTGTTCCTCCACACTGCCAAGAATCCTATCCTTAATCCTGTACTCAGCTTTCAAATTCGACCTTCCAAAATGCATCACCTCGCATTTGTCCAGGTTGAACTCCATCTGCCACCTCTCAGCCCATCTCTGCATCCTGTCAACATCCCACTGCAATTAGGTTACTTAAGATGAGATCTTTTGGTGTTGGAGGTAGTATGTTAGCATTTTGAGAGCATTGGCTAATGGATAGAAGATAATTGCAATCGAGGGGTTATTTTCAGGATGAAAACCTGTAACTATTGGAATGCTGCAGGGATGATTGCTGGGGCCACTATTATTTATAATGGATATAAATTACTTGAATAAGGAAAGTGAATGTATTTTACCCAATTTTGTGGATGACACAAAAATAGGTGGAAAAGTAAGTGTTGAGGATAACACAGACTTTGCAGAGGGATATAGATGGGTTAAGTCAGAGTCATAGATGTCCAGCACAAAAACAGACCCTTTGGTCCAATTCGTCCATGCCAACCAGATATCCTAACCTAATCTAGGCCCATTTGCCAACACTTGGCCCATATCTCGCTAAACCTTTCCTATTCATATGCCCATCCAGATATCTTTTAAATGCTGCAATTGTACCAGCCTCCACCACTTCCTCTAGCAGCTCATTCCATACACGCACCACATTCTGCGTGAAAAAGTTGCTCCTTAGATCTCTTTTATATATTTCTCTTCTCACCCTGAATCTATGCCCTCTAATTCTAGACTCTTCCCCCCACCAGGGAAAAGACCTTGCCTATTTATCCTATCCATGCTCGTCATAATTTTATAAACCTTTTGTAAGGTCACCCCTCAGTTTCTGACGCTTCAGGGAAAACAGCCTATTCAGGCTCTCCCTACAATTCAAATTCTCCAACCCTGGCAACATCCTTGTAAATCTTTTGTGAACCCTTTCAAGTTTGAGTTGGCAAAAATTGGCAAAGGAATATAATATGAGGTTATGCATTTTGCCAGGTAGAATAAAGGACTTGAATCATATTTAAATGGAGAAAGACTGCAGAAAGCTCAGAACAAAGGGATTTAGGTGTTCTTATGCATAAATCACAGAAGTTAACATACAAGTTTAGCAGGTAATAGGGAAGGCAAATGGAATGCTGTCCTTTTATTTCAGTAGGAATGGAATATAAAAGCAGGGGTGTTTTGCTAAAACCATACAAGACACGAGTCAGACCACAGCTGAAATTCTGTGAATAGTTTTTGGCTGCTTTATCTAAGGCAAGATTTACTGGCATTAGTAGCAGTTCCGAGAAACTAGGCTGATTCTAGGTTTGGAGGGACTGTCTTAAGAGGAGAGTTTTGTAGATCGAACTTATGCTCCATGAATTTTGAGGCTGAGAGGCTGGATTATTGATATGTACAAGATTCTTAAGGGATTTGACACGGTAGGTGAGGTTGTTTGGTTGTTTTCCCTCTGTGGAAGAGTCTAGGACCAGAAGTTGTAATCACCATAAGTAGTCACCATTTAGGGTAGAGATGAGAAGAAATTTCTATGGTCATAAAGTAGTGAATCTGTGGAATTCTGTGGATTGTTGAGTCTGGATTGTTAAGTAAATTCAAGTAGATGGAATTTCAACCACAAAGGGAACCAAGGATGATGGGGAAAAGACAGGAAGGTGGAATTGAGGATTATCGGATCAATCATAATCTCATTGAATGTGGAGCAGACTTGATAGGCAGGATGGCCCGCTTCTGCTCCTGCATCTTATGGTCTCTTGAATGGTGCCATGGTAAACTCATACACCTCTCATCATAACTAGTTGAAAGATCCTCAAGTCTCTCAGCCAATTGTAAAGGCTGAGGCTTCTGCATTTTCCCCATCTACGTCCCCTTAGCTGCCTCAGCTGCAGCGAAACTCTTCTGATCCTGACCACTCGCCATATTAGAAGTCCATATCCAAAGGAGTATGACTGCCTCCTGGTACTATGACATTGTCTCTTTTTGATGTGGTGCAGTGCCTGCAACTTAGCGTCCAGCTCAGTGGCTCTAAGCTGAGATAACTGCAGACACTTAATGCAGATAGTCTGCTCTGGATTAGGGTCCAGGAGTTCTCACACATCACTGCCATGTCATCTTTAAATTTAATTAATTACTTTCATTATTTTGTTCAATGATTTATCATCATTTGTATATTTTGTTAATGTTAGCATTAGTTCCTGTACTGTTTCAAACCTTAAGAATAAATTTGACCTTAACCACTTGCCAGATACTCAGCCAGCTTATTCCCTTGTAGATGAAGAACCAATTCCCACAGGATGCAAAAGTTAGGAAAAACAAAGGGGATCTCCTACTTCTCTATACCTAACTCACTTGCCTAACACTTTGTTCAAAGTCACAGCTGATTGCCTTTCATTGTAAAAGGGTTGGAGTATAAGATTAGGAAAACTTCCAGCAATTATAGAGGGCTTTGGTGAATCCACATTATCTTTGGAAATCCTATCCTGCTCCTATTTGTTATGTTCTTAATCTATAGGTTCCCTGGGATGCTGTTTTGAAATAAGTCTGTCTTACAAATTCAGGAAAACTAATTCTAGGATGCTGGTAGTGTAGAATTTACACCACAATTTCGAGTGGTAGATAATTCTTATCTTGAATTCTTAGGCAATAAATTAATGGAATGGGCAAGTCTGTTCTAAATATGGAGGAGAAAGTGAGGACTGCAGATGCTGGAGATCAGAGCTGAAAATGTGTTGCTGGAAAAGCGCAGCAGGTCAGGCAGCATCCAGGGAACAGGAGGCTCGACGTTTCGGGCATAAGTCCTGACCTGCTGCGCTTTTCCAGCAACACATTTTCTGTTCTAAATATGGCACCAGCAATGTGAACACTGGAAGGTCCCAGCAGCAGCAGTGAACACTTCTGATTCTGTGGATGCAAGAGCAGGGCAGTGGAGGCGAGTGCACTATAAAATTGCATGAGAAGATTTGCTAGAGTTTGCAAAGAGAAACCTTCTACCAAACTCCCTGGAGTTCACACTTAGCCAATTTTTTGGGAAAACATTTAGACCATGGAATTTTGATTTGTGGTGGCTTTTACAACATCTGAGTGGCCAATAAAGAATTTTCAAGTGTAGTCATGTGGGCCGACCTGGTAGCCAAATTGCAGGTAATAATGTTCCATAGTCAATAAATAAGTGACTTATTAATTTGTTTCACAGATTGCTTGAGGGGTTAGCCTGAACACTGGGATAAGTCAAAAAAGGTCCTCAGGCATTCTGCACTAAATTAAAATCCATGTTAGATTTGTTTGAAGCTCTGTAAATCCATATCTAGTTTCCTCTGCATTTTGTGCAGACGTCGAACCTCCTGTTCCCTGGATGCTGCCTGACCTGCTGCGCTTTTCCAGCAACACATTTTCAGCTCTGATCTCCAGAGCTGAATAAATTTTGCAATAAATTAGCTAGAGCAGTGTGGGAATGGTAAATGATATGCACCATCGCATTGAGAGAGCTAACCTGATGGGCCTGGTAGTGTTTTCACGTGTGCTTCTTGATGAAACAAGTAAAAAGGTAGTGTGGCCAAAACCTGTTTAAAAAACTGACAATTTTATGCTTTGATATTCCAACACTATGATAATATTCTGTTGTCATTCTCGTCGATATGCTTGGCAGGAGCAGTTTATAGATCAGAAATGTAGAGACACATTATTTTAATATACTCAAACGTTTTACATGTCAAAACGGTTTCTTTAAAAATTGCATATTCCTTGCAGTGTGAGAATGTTATTACTTGTTGTGGACCAGGCCAGACCCCTCAAAACATTTCAAGAAAGTAGCCCAGACCATAACTTTGCTAGTTGTTTTAAGCAAGTGTAAAGTGAATATTTCAGGAGAAAATCAGCTGGTCAAGCCATTTAGTTATAAACAAAACAGAATTTATTTCCAAGATTACTAAACAAAGCACAAACAAAAGAATAGAATACCAAATACCTATCCTATCCAAAAACCCAACAGACTATTCCAACTTAATGATGCTATTCCAAATACTTGCAACAATCCCCATAAACATCCTTTGGCGCAAAAGGTAAAATCAAACAGAGGTTCTTACTCTCTGAGTTCTATCCTGAATCAGCCTGGACTTGCTTCTTTGGGTCCAGCAACTTTTATCATACTATTGCTAAAAACAAAACTAACCTAGAGAAAAGCTGAGCTGGGGGAACTGACCATTCTCCTTTTCATTATACAAGTGTTTTTTTTTTTGGAAGCTTGAAAGCCTTCTGTCTGAAGCAGTCTCTGTTAGCTAGTATCAAATTGGCCCTAAAACTCCAGATTTTTCAGAGTCTGTGTCATTTATGAACTCTTTGAAAAAGAAGCCAAGGACAGCATAACCTTGTTAAAGGAGCAGCTTCATCACATATTTTATATTATGTTATGTTATTAAAACCTTAATAAACAATGCATAGCTAATAGACTCAGCATTTCAACTAAAGCTTTTTATGTAAGCTCAGGGCAGGCTATACTAATTAATTAAGATAATCAGTCAGACTGAGTTAATATTTTACGAGTAAGAGAAGACTCATTTAACACTGATTGAAGTGTGAATTCAATATTAGGCTTGTTTAAAAGGGTTTATTACGAATTCACATTTTAGTCAGGCTGACTTTATTGGCAAGGGGTGAATGATAGGTAAAGCTGTTATTGCATTAAAGTACAGATGAACGGTGGAGTTGCACATCAAAGCTTTTTGTTTAACATTAGTATAATTAATATTGGTAAGGCTTAAAAGCTAGTTTTCAAAGAAAGCAGAAATGGTGATAAAATGAGAGACATGAAACTGAAGGAAAGAACAAAAAAAAAGTGCAAGGAATAGTGTAAATGCAGGGGCTTGTGGAGGGATCACAATGATGCTGATATCCTTGGTGAGGTGCTGGTGCAAAGAGGAGGGGAAAATGAAGAGCATCCTCCATGTGACAGAAGCCAGAAGTTGTCTGATTTATTCCATAATCAAGGCAAAGGTTATTGGCCTCTCTGTTTATTCTGACTGCAAAATCTGGGCTGATACTGATAAATTTACTGGTCTTTCCATTTCCAGGGTAATTTCTTCTCCCATTCCAGTTATGCTTCATTAATGTCAGTTCCTAACTCATTTATGTTTCTTAAATAAATGCTGATTTGGAAATATTGGCCTCAATATATTATAAAAGTTAAATCCAGAACAGCTTCTGTTTGCATTCACTAATCAATAGCGACACTGGGGTAACCCTCCATCCATTTCTAGAAATATGCAGTTCTTCTAGTTTTATTTCTGTTGTTTTCCTTCAGTCAGTTCTGAAAAGAACAGCCTTAATTATCGTGAAATGACTTCGGAACAATGTCCAACATCTAAAGTGGTTTCAAGATCAGTATTTTATTTATCGGCTGAGACTGGTAAGCAGAATATAACATTGTGCCATCTCCAAACACTAACAACTTTAACATCCATTTTGATACCTTTCTACTTTATAACATTGTCATGCAAAAACTGCAGTATCTTCACAATGCATGTTTATTGTTGGTGGTACTTAAGGTACTGTTCTAATTTTGAACATTTTTCCACCCTGATTTTAATTTGACTACCTATGGCAGCTGTGCTTTCTGTGACCCAGGCCCCAAACTTTAGAGTTCCTTCCCCAAATAGTTCTGCCCCGCTCTTCTTTTAGAATGCTTTTTTAAAGATCGACCCATTTGCCCAAATTTTACTCACCAGTTGTAATACCTCTTCAGTGCCTTGGTGACAAATTTTGCTTTTAATGCTCCCATGAAGCACCTTGGAAGTCTTACTGTGCTTTATAAGTATGAGTTATTGTTAAAATGTTTGAATTGTGTACAGTATCAATAACTCATAGTTCAATTGTGTGAAGAAAAGAATTTTTAAATCCAAATTTAAATAGCATTTAGAATTGAGCAAATAGCTCATATTTTAACTTGAACTGAGTTAGTAGTTCCAGTCTTGTTGGTATTGCCTGGATTATTTCTTTATAAAATATTATTTCATAAAGACTGTTTTTCTCTGTTCTGGAACTGGTGTTATTAAATTGCAGTCCTCACTTTGTGCGAGGACAAAAGTAAGGAAAACAATCTTTTTAACTTTATAATAACTTAAAGGGCAAATTAACTAAATGTATGAAGCAAGCAAGACACACAATGGTGAGTGTACAATGCAGTGGAATATTTCTGTTGGTTCTGCATGGGGAACAAAGAACTTTGATCAGGAATAGACAATCTGTCAAGTTGAAGCCTGATTTGCAATTTGATAAGGTCATGACTGACCTAGTTGTGGTCTCAACTCCCACTTTCCAGTCTGCCCTATAACCCTTGGCCATGAAAAAACTGGCTAAGACAGCCTTTAATAAATTGAATAATCCAGCCTTCACACTTTTCTGTAAAGAATACCCTACATACTCTGGGGGAAAACATGAAATGGATGCCTCTTATTCTTGAACTGTCCACATGAGATGAAATGGCTTCCTAGAAATTACCCTATCATATACTATCAGGATCTTTATTTTAGACAATGAAAATATCAGTGCTGTAAACCTTCATGATTTTATGGTTCTAAGTATTACATGTCTGATTATTGAAATTTGGTGCATAACTCATGATTCTTTTCTTCTGATGGCAAATGAAC